>NW_027152594.1:0-58638 GCF_040937935.1 Hyperolius riggenbachi
GAGGCAGAGCTGAATGGCTGTGTGAGTCTGCAGCTCTGAGAGACACACTGCTAAAGCAACTCACAGCACCTCCAAAAATCAGATTTTTTGCAGCAAGATCGAGGGGGAACACTCTCTGACCATCATGGACCCCAGAAGAATCACTCCTAAGAGGAAGAAAGACTCCCCCAAGCCGAGGAAGCTTGAGGCCTGGTACACAGATCCAGACCAAGATGGCCGCCGCCATGAGGGAAGAAGAAGCAGCAGCAGCTACTACCAGGGTGAGCAGAACGACCCACTACCGCTGCGAAACGCCTTCTCACCCCTCTACCACCTGGAGGATACAAAAACCGCCGCTCAATTCCCCCCAGAACCGGAGAACGAAGGTGGGTCCCGCGGGCAGAATTTACGCATGCGGAGTAGCGCACGCGTACTTTCACGCGTACAATTTGATGACGAACGCGTACATGTAAGGGATCCACGCGTACAGTCTAGCGGCCAACGCGTATTTTCACCAGAACATCCAGGCGTACAAACAGAAGCCCAACGCGTATTTCCAGGCGACCAAAGCCAAGATGATACTGAAGAAGATGAAGATGACTCTTCCACATCTCCCTCTACACGTAGTCCAGCCAAATCCAAGAAAAGACTGGAAAATCAAGAGGATCTGGAAGAACAGAATTTCCCGGACTTGATCGAGAAATTTCCGAATTCTGATCAACCCATTACCCAAACCTTTTTCAGGGACTTTATGATCTCCTTCCAGAAAATGATCCAATCAACAATGCAAGCTGAAGTGAGGAAGTTGACGGATCAATTTACACAGTTTGCGATCTCTACAGATAAAAGAATGCATACGGTCGAGCAAAAGGTGAAACAATTCGCTCAAGCACACAATGAACTTGTGGACTCACACAATGAGGTATACGAAGACGTCCAATGGATGAAAGAAAAAATAATCGACTCAGAGGACCGTAATAGACGTAACAACGTCAAGATCAGAGGCATTCCTGAATCAGTCACCACGGAAGGATTACAAGAATATGTTAAAGACATAATCAAAACCACACTTCCAAATGTTCCTGACTCGGAGTTGGTTTTGGATCGTACACATAGACTGCCGAAACCCAGTTTTCTCCCTGAAAAAGTTCCTCGAGATGTCATCACTCGGGTGCACTTTTACCACGTAAAGGATCAATTTCTGGCCTCAACAAGGAAAGGGAAAAAACTCCCAGATCCCTACCAAGAACTGACTCTTTATTCTGACTTATCGCAGATGACCTTGAAAGCTAGAAGGGAGTTTGGCCCAATTACCGCGACGCTAAGACAAAATAACATTGCCTACCAATGGGGTTTCCCAACCAAACTCCTACTAAGAGAAAATGGAAGGATCATCGCTCTACATTCTCCTAAAGAAGGATTTGAACTGCTACACCGATGGAAACTTCAGACTGTGAACGTGAACGTTAAAGAAAGGAGACTTGCCCTTCCTCCTGCAGAAACCCAACAAATGGAATGGACCCATGAGAAACCAGAGGGTGAGAAATCCTCCTCAGCAAGTGGAGGAACTTAAAACTACACTCAGTGGTCTCATGCCACAAACTTTCCCCCTAACAGGACCTTCTCCTCGGGATACTTATCCCCCTTTTCTGCTTTCAGAGGAGAATCCCCTGATAATCCTTGGAAAGGATTAGGTCTTTTAGACCCATGGTAATTGATGCATGCAACATGTTACACTGCAATGTTCTTTTTCTTGTTGTTGTGTGTTTTCTATTTTTCAGCAACTGTTACAGGATCCAGCTTCTAACTTGTTCAAAAAGCTACTACTTTTGGAACTGGTCCTACGATAAGTATAAGTACAAATATGCACTATATGGTCTCATATTCCAATTAACCAACTTTCTTTCCACCAGCTATGGACTACATAAGATATGTTTCTTGTTTAACAGAATTCTTTCAATTATTTGTTTGAGGTTTTATACTGACGGCTTCAACCTAAAAATGTTTGTATCATGTAACTGCAATTCTCAAAAAAAGAATGTCGCAAAAACTTAATATTCTCTCCCTAAATGTGAGAGGAGTAAACTCCTATAGGAAAAGATTCTTAGTTAATAAATTAGTTAAAGATGAAAAAGTAGACTTATTATGTCTCCAAGAGACACATTTAAATTCCAAAGGGGCAGCTAAGTTTAAACTGCAGAATTTCTCTAAGATCTACCACGCCACTCTACCTAGCAAAAAGAAAAGAGGAGTATGTATTGCAATACGCGATTCATTAGGATTCGAACAGATAGATACATATAGCAGCATAGATGGTAGACTGGTGGTCGTTGTGGGGAAAATTAACTCTCAAGAATACACAATAGCAAATATTTATTCCCCCAACTTGCATCAGTCTAGCTTCTTAAACAAAAAATTAAACAAAATTACGAAGATGAAGAAAGGTGCATTGGTTATCACGGGAGATTTGAATGCAGTCACAGACCCATCATTAGATCGCTCTTGCACCATAAGAAAAAACCCGGCTAACATACAATCTAATCTAGCTAACTTCGAATTATATGATGTATGGAGATGTCTGCACCCACAAAGTAGACAATACACCTTCTTCTCTTCTATCTATCATTCTTTTACTAGGATTGACTATATCCTAACAGACAAATTTACTCTCCCCTTGTTTTCAGATGTGGAAATAGGAAGTAGAATATGGTCAGACCATGCCCCACTATCAGCTAAAATTGATTTACAGGGACCTCCCTGTAATAATACCTCATGGAGAATGAACAAAACAGTTCTTCATTCTGAACACTCTTTTCCTAGTATCAAAAAAGACCTAGAGGAGTACTTTAGGTTTAACGACACAGAGGGAATCTCTAGATCTACCCTATGGAATGCGCATAAAGCATACATTCGAGGTATCCTTATGAAACACAGTGCAATTTTAAAAAGAAAATTCAGGGAAAAAACTGACAAATTACTTCATGAATTAAAATCTTTGGAGAAAGAAGTATCTATGAACAAGAGGAAAGACTTAATATCAAAATTAGAACGAACAAGACAAGAATTGGCAGAAAACTTGTATGATCAATATGACAAGTGGCAATCCATACTAAAAGAGAATTGGTACTCGGACAGAAATAAAGCTGGGAAAGCCATGGCTTTAAAAATCAAAGGCCGTAGAGTCAAACAGAGAATTATAAAAATTAAAAACCCCATTTCAAATATTATCGTTCATCACCCGAATGACATAGTAGACTCCCTTGCCACATATTATAAAAAATTATACAACCTTAGTGAGGACCCCCAAACACATTCCCCAGACCAACAGGAGATCGATCATTATTTAGAAAAGATTAACTTACCTCAACTATCAGACTTTGAAATTAAACAAATCAATATCCCATTCACCCAACAAGAGGTAGAATTAGCAATTAAAGCCTTAAAAAAGGACAAGGCGCCGGGAGTTGACGGCTTTGTGAATGATTATTATAAGAAATTTACCGACATCTTATCCAAACCTCTAGTAGATATGTTTAATGAGGTGGCAACTCTCGGCGTCTTTCCCAAAGAATCTCTCTCTGCAGTAATCACTACTATCCCTAAAGAAGGGAAAGACCCCACAGATCCAGGGAACTATAGACCCATCTCTTTATTAAATACCGACCTCAAGCTATATGCTCGCATAATAGCTAACAGATTAACTCCCCTTATTCCGCAACTAATTAAACCCGACCAATCAGGCTTTGTCAAAGGAAGAGGAACAAACGATAGCACTAGGAAAGCCCTCGCTCTTATGCATGAAATTAAACTCTGTCGGACGCCTACCCTCTTCGTCTCTTTAGACGCGGAGAAGGCGTTCGACAGAGTTAACTGGAAATATATGTCCAGCGTCTTAACCAAATTCGGTTGTATAGGTACTATGCATAAAGCTATAATGGCCCTTTACTCAAACCCTTCAGCAAGAGTCCTGTCATCTGGAACTATGTCTTCTTCATTTAATATTACAAACGGAACTCGTCAGGGATGTCCCTTATCCCCTTTGATTTTTATTATGACCATGGAACCCCTGGCGCAAAAAATTAGAGATAACAAAAAAATACATGGTATACAATTAAAAGATTCAGAGACTAAAATTGGATTATTTGCTGATGATGTCTTGTTGTATCTACAAAAGCCAAAAATATCTTTAACAAATTTAAAATCAGAACTTGATGAATTCTCCAAAATATCCTATTACAAACTAAACGAGAATAAAACAGTGGTTATGCCATGCAATGTCCAATCAAAAGCAATCCAAGATCTTAAAGACTCCTGTACATTCACCTGGACTGACAAATCCATCAAATATCTCGGTATCTTCCTTACACCATCGATTTCCTTACTATACAAGGAAAACTTTGACCCATGGATCAACAAATTAAAACTCAAATTAGAAGCGTTATCAAAATTAGAATTTTCATGGATGGGCAGGTCTGCCGCTTTCAAAATGATGATATTACCACAATTTTTGTATCTATTTAGAAATATTCCAATTAAAATCCCCCAAAAATTCTTTTCCTCTATACAGAAACAGATCAATAAATTTGTTCTGATGAACAAGTCCTCAAGGCTATCACACAAAATTCTCACCACTCACACCTCTGAAATGGGCATTGGTGTGCCAGATATAGAAAAATACTACAAAGCCACTATACTGGAGCAATCCAGAGCAATCTGGACTAAAGATGACACAAAACACTGGGTATCAATCGAAGAATCTCAACTACCTGATAATGATTTTACCACATTCCTAGAATCCAGATTAAATTGGAAAATACCACCAAAAGTATCTAACCCTATTACTGCCAACACCTTAAGAATTTGGAAAGAATTCACAAAACTTTGCAAGAAAGACCCATTAGCCAAACCCAAAAAAATACCTTTAATAAATCTGAACATGGCCTTGAGAAACTTGTCAGTGAACAATTGGATTGATCATGGTATAGAATGGATAGATGATTTGTTGAACAATATGGAGATCAGATCTTTTGAAGATCTTGTATCTACTTATAACATACCCATAATTGATAAACCAAAATACTTTAGAATACGCAAATTTTTGACAAAACACGAATCTAATCCTATTTCACTTCCTCCCCAAATTGGGAAACTACTTGATCCTCAAAACTATAAATCTAAAGGTACTTCAATATTCTATAGATCACTTTTGTCCCTAAAAGACGAAACCCCGAAATGGCAGCTAAGGAAATGGCAGGAGATCTTACAAGAGGATATAGAACAAGATGATTGGGCATTAGCATATAGATCCTTAAAAAAGACAAGCCACTGTATATCTCATCATGAGAATTTTATCAAACTTATCTGGCAATGGTACCTTACCCCAGAGAAAATCGCAAAATTCGACGATAAAGTGTCTCCCATGTGTTGGAGAAATTGTAATAACACAGGTTCTCTTGTTCATATTTTCTGGAATTGCCCAAAGATTCATAAATTATGGAAAGAAATTACTCAACTTCTTAAAAAATTGCCTGTGTCTCTCTCAAACATTCCACCAGGAATGGCTCTGCTGCATTTAAAAACCACGGACTTGCCTTCTAGAGAAAGGCTAATTTTCAATCACATCATGATCACTACCAAAATCTGCATCGCAGAAAACTGGAAATCTCCAGTAATCCCAACAGCTATAGAAATTATAAAAAGAGTGGAATCAAATTTATTAGCGGAAAAAGCTTGGGCTTTAAGATGCGGAGATGTACAGTCCTTTCTGGACAAGGCAAGTCAGTGGTCAATTATTTATCCTGAAACTAAACTCTTTAACCAGTAGACTCCCCCAACCTCCCTCTCACATTCAAAAATTCAAGGTCGACACTGTCAGAAGGAAGCTTATGATTCAAACTCATTCCCCCATAGCTGAAAGTACTATCCTATAAAGAGACCCACATTTAGTGAACAAGACCAGCTCATAAAGCTGCATACATTAGACTAATCTAGGGTACTCACCTTAGATTCATTCATTTAGCTTAGCTTAGCTTAGTTTTAGTTTAGTTTAGTCTTAGTCTGTTTTTGTTTTAGTTAGTTACTAACTGCAAACTGTCAAACCTAACAATGAGTTATATTAGATGGGAAATAGTCATACCTCATGAGGAATGACATAATGACACAACATGAAGCTGTTGGAACCACCATTCCCTATACCGCATTATATTTCACCAGACCTAAGAATCCATAAAGCAATAATACAATATGTGGACGCGTCCTTAGGGATCTCTGTAGGCGGGTAGGACCCCCATTTCCCTAAGGTACAGCTCCACCAAACATCTCTTTTTAAGTACAATGGACAAAGGTGAAATATTTAAAATCATTGATTAACACCCTTCAATGCTCAGTACATACAACCAAGATAAAAATCCAACAACCATCTTAACAAAAAAACCCTATCATAACAACAGTTTATCTGTCTATATGATATGATGTAATAATGCTATAACTGTTGCAATGAATAAAAACACGGCAATATACCATGGAATGTATGTAATAATGAGATGCTATGACTCATATAATGTTTTATATACTATGTAATATCTGTTGTTTACTCAATGTGTCATTCATTTGACCACTGTATGTTTAATTTGAAAAATTTTCCAATAAAAAATATTGTGATTGGTTTAACATAGAAAACTTACCGTTGGCTCTCGATTCTAATCTATCACTCCGATTTGCAAACGGATTTCACTGAAGCTGTAACTTTCATCCCAGAACATAGTTTAGGGGCCATTACCTCTTCAACTATAGTCATTTTTCTTTCGATTGCAAACGTAACCAGTTTTTCAATGGTGTAATGGTTTAACATAGAAAACTTACCGTTGGCTCTCGATTCTAATCTATCACTCCGATTTGCAAACGGATTTCACTGAAGCTGTAACTTTCATCCCAGAACATAGTTTAGGGGCCATTACCTCTTCAACTATAGTCATTTTTCTTTCGATTGCAAACGTAACCAGTTTTTCAATGGTGTAATGGTTTAACATAGAAAACTTACCGTTGGCTCTCGATTCTAATCTATCACTCCGATTTGCAAACGGATTTCACTGAAGCTGTAACTTTCATCCCAGAACATAGTTTAGGGGCCATTACCTCTTCAACTATAGTCATTTTTCTTTCGATTGCAAACGTAACCAGTTTTTCAATGGTGTAATGGTTTAACATAGAAAACTTACCGTTGGCTCTCGATTCTAATCTATCACTCCGATTTGCAAACGGATTTCACTGAAGCTGTAACTTTCATCCCAGAACATAGTTTAGGGGCCATTACCTCTTCAACTATAGTCATTTTTCTTTCGATTGCAAACGTAACCAGTTTTTCAATGGTGTAATGGTTTAACATAGAAAACTTACCGTTGGCTCTCGATTCTAATCTATCACTCCGATTTGCAAACGGATTTCACTGAAGCTGTAACTTTCATCCCAGAACATAGTTTAGGGGCCATTACCTCTTCAACTATAGTCATTTTTCTTTCGATTGCAAACGTAACCAGTTTTTCAATGGTGTAATGGTTTAACATAGAAAACTTACCGTTGGCTCTCGATTCTAATCTATCACTCCGATTTGCAAACGGATTTCACTGAAGCTGTAACTTTCATCCCAGAACATAGTTTAGGGGCCATTACCTCTTCAACTATAGTCATTTTTCTTTCGATTGCAAACGTAACCAGTTTTTCAATGGTGTAATGGTTTAACATAGAAAACTTACCGTTGGCTCTCGATTCTAATCTATCACTCCGATTTGCAAACGGATTTCACTGAAGCTGTAACTTTCATCCCAGAACATAGTTTAGGGGCCATTACCTCTTCAACTATAGTCATTTTTCTTTCGATTGCAAACGTAACCAGTTTTTCAATGGTGTAATGGTTTAACATAGAAAACTTACCGTTGGCTCTTGATTCTAATCTATCACTCCGATTTGCAAACGGATTTCACTGAAGCTGTAACTTTCATCCCAGAACATAGTTTAGGGGCCATTACCTCTTCAACTATAGTCATTTTTCTTTCGATTGCAAACGTAACCAGTTTTTCAATGGTGTAATGGTTTAACATAGAAAACTTACCGTTGGCTCTCGATTCTAATCTATCACTCCGATTTGCAAACGGATTTCACTGAAGCTGTAACTTTCATCCCAGAACATAGTTTAGGGGCCATTACCTCTTCAACTATAGTCATTTTTCTTTCGATTGCAAACGTAACCAGTTTTTCAATGGTGTAATGGTTTAACATAGAAAACTTACCGTTGGCTCTCGATTCTAATCTATCACTCCGATTTGCAAACGGATTTCACTGAAGCTGTAACTTTCATCCCAGAACATAGTTTAGGGGCCATTACCTCTTCAACTATAGTCATTTTTCTTTCGATTGCAAACGTAACCAGTTTTTCAATGGTGTAATGGTTTAACATAGAAAACTTACCGTTGGCTCTCGATTCTAATCTATCACTCCGATTTGCAAACGGATTTCACTGAAGCTGTAACTTTCATCCCAGAACATAGTTTAGGGGCCATTACCTCTTCAACTATAGTCATTTTTCTTTCGATTGCAAACGTAACCAGTTTTTCAATGGTGTAATGGTTTAACATAGAAAACTTACCGTTGGCTCTCGATTCTAATCTATCACTCCGATTTGCAAACGGATTTCACTGAAGCTGTAACTTTCATCCCAGAACATAGTTTAGGGGCCATTACCTCTTCAACTATAGTCATTTTTCTTTCGATTGCAAACGTAACCAGTTTTTCAATGGTGTAATGGTTTAACATAGAAAACTTACCGTTGGCTCTCGATTCTAATCTATCACTCCGATTTGCAAACGGATTTCACTGAAGCTGTAACTTTCATCCCAGAACATACTTTAGGGGCCATTACCTCTTCAACTATAGTCATTTTTCTTTCGATTGCAAACGTAACCAGTTTTTTAATGGTGTAATGGTTTAACATAGAAAACTTACCGTTGGCTCTCGATTCTAATCTATCACTCCGATTTGCAAACGGATTTCACTGAAGCTGTAACTTTCATCCCAGAACATAGTTTAGGGGCCATTACCTCTTCAACTATAGTCATTTTTCTTTCGATTGCAAACGTAACCAGTTTTTCAATGGTGTAATGGTTTAACATAGAAAACTTACCGTTGGCTCTCGATTCTAATCTATCACTCCGATTTGCAAACGGATTTCACTGAAGCTGTAACTTTCATCCCAGAACATAGTTTAGGGGCCATTACCTCTTCAACTATAGTCATTTTTCTTTCGATTGCAAACGTAACCAGTTTTTCAATGGTGTAATGGTTTAACATAGAAAACTTACCGTTGGCTCTCGATTCTAATCTATCACTCCGATTTGCAAACGGATTTCACTGAAGCTGTAACTTTCATCCCAGAACATAGTTTAGGGGCCATTACCTCTTCAACTATAGTCATTTTTCTTTCGATTGCAAACGTAACCAGTTTTTCAATGGTGTAATGGTTTAACATAGAAAACTTACCGTTGGCTCTCGATTCTAATCTATCACTCCGATTTGCAAACGGATTTCACTGAAGCTGTAACTTTCATCCCAGAACATAGTTTAGGGGCCATTACCTCTTCAACTATAGTCATTTTTCTTTCGATTGCAAACGTAACCAGTTTTTCAATGGTGTAATGGTTTAACATAGAAAACTTACCGTTGGCTCTCGATTCTAATCTATCACTCCGATTTGCAAACGGATTTCACTGAAGCTGTAACTTTCATCCCAGAACATAGTTTAGGGGCCATTACCTCTTCAACTATAGTCATTTTTCTTTCGATTGCAAACGTAACCAGTTTTTCAATGGTGTAATGGTTTAACATAGAAAACTTACCGTTGGCTCTCGATTCTAATCTATCACTCCGATTTGCAAACGGATTTCACTGAAGCTGTAACTTTCATCCCAGAACATAGTTTAGGGGCCATTACCTCTTCAACTATAGTCATTTTTCTTTCGATTGCAAACGTAACCAGTTTTTCAATGGTGTAATGGTTTAACATAGAAAACTTACCGTTGGCTCTCGATTCTAATCTATCACTCCGATTTGCAAACGGATTTCACTGAAGCTGTAACTTTCATCCCAGAACATAGTTTAGGGGCCATTACCTCTTCAACTATAGTCATTTTTCTTTCGATTGCAAACGTAACCAGTTTTTCAATGGTGTAATGGTTTAACATAGAAAACTTACCGTTGGCTCTCGATTCTAATCTATCACTCCGATTTTGCAAACAGATTTCACTGAAGCTGTAACTTTCATCCCAGAACATAGTTTAGGGGCCATTACCTCTTCAACTATAGTCATTTTTCTTTCGATTGCAAACGTAACCAGTTTTTCAATGGTGTAATGGTTTAACATAGAAAACTTACCGTTGGCTCTCGATTCTAATCTATCACTCCAATTTGCAAACGGATTTCACTGAAGCTGTAACTTTCATCCCAGAACATAGTTTAGGGGCCATTACCTCTTCAACTATAGTCATTTTTCTTTCGATTGCAAACGTAACCAGTTTTTCAATGGTGTAATGGTTTAACATAGAAAACTTACCGTTGGCTCTCGATTCTAATCTATCACTCCGATTTGCAAACGGATTTCACTGAAGCTGTAACTTTCATCCCAGAACATAGTTTAGGGGCCATTACCTCTTCAACTATAGTCATTTTTCTTTCGATTGCAAACGTAACCAGTTTTTCAATGGTGTAATGGTTTAACATAGAAAACTTACCGTTGGCTCTCGATTCTAATCTATCACTCCGATTTGCAAACAGATTTCACTGAAGCTGTAACTTTCATCCCAGAACATAGTTTAGGGGCCATTACCTCTTCAACTATAGTCATTTTTCTTTCGTTTCAAGGGTGTTTATTAGAAGCAATAAGCATTACACAAATATCAAATGCACAACATACCCCACATGTGGGGAAACAAAAATAATTGCTAGAAACGTAATTTGTTTCAGAATAAAAATATAATGAGCAAATATAAGCGCAAAGTGGAACTCAATTGCTTCGCCATGAGGTAAGGAGTGCGCGGGGGAAAGGGGGGAAAGTTAAGGGTAAGGAAAAGGAAGGGGTGGGGGGAAGGGGATACAAGGATGCCACCATGGGTGGTAATCCCACATCATTCCGATGGGGGCACCCAGAGGAAGTAGGGAAGGAAAGGAGGGAATAAGGGTAATTTTAAATAATAGCAATATGCCGATAACTTTTAATGCTCATAATAAGTCCCGCGGGCCCAAGCCAGCGGGCCCGGGGGAGAACCCGCTATTGCAGAGAACTGTCTCTCAATCCTATCCCACTCCAGAACACAATAGACATAAAATGGGTAAGACAAAAGGCATTCGGGGGGTGAGGAACTCAAAACGTGTGTAAAGTGTAGGTCAAACCTTGGTTGTCTTGCCACTCAATCCATGGCGTCCACACATTAAGAAAACTATCAAGCCTATCCATAAGTTTGGCATTGATATGCTCGGCTAGCATCATTTTGTTGATCTCGTGGAGTACCGTGTCTGCAGATAAGTCAGGGGTTTTCCATTGATGGGCAATGTGTCTTTTAGTTTGGGCCATAAAGTATTGCACCAACTTGTGGGCTGCAAATGGCATAGAATGTGGTCGATTGGCCAAGATAGCTGTGGCAGGTTCTAAGGATAGCTGAATGTTCAACATGAGAGAGAGTTTTGACCATATTGTAGTCCAGAGAGAATAGACTTTAGGACATTCCCACCATATGTGCCACATGGTACCTCTTTGTTGGCATCCCCTGAAACACAAATCTGAGTTAAGGGGTGAGAATAAATGTAATTTTACTGGTGTATAATAAACACGGTGGAACAACTTAAGTGATGTCTCAATGGAGGAGAAAAACAGGCTGCCCTTGGTCAAGGAGGAACAACAGTGGGCCCATTTTGGTTCTGAGAGGGTAAGGTTGCAATCTCTTTCCCAATCCAATTGCACTTTCAGCTTATTAGAGGATATATGTTCGGTGAGTACACCGTACAGATCAGATATTAAGCCACCATCCAAGGGACAGTTCTTACATCTAACCTCGAATGAGGTGTACATTAATATGTCATTAGAGTTATCCAGAGCCTGTAAGAAATCAAAAATCAACTGCATTCGAGGGATCTCCTCCACCGGGACATCCTGATCGTTTCCAAATTGCCCCCGAGGAGCCAGCTTAAATCCAGAGGTAAATTTATTTAATGTGATGAGGTCTTTATAGAGCCACCATGAAAAGAGCCGAGTATTTTGTCCTGCTCTGAAGTCAGGACTGCGAAAGATATGAGTCAACCGTGAAACAGGTGACTGAAGGTGGTGGGCAAATCTCAGCTTCACCCATATAGACATGGAGTGGGCGGATACAGGTGACAGTTTCCTTATCTGGTTAATGGGGATTTTACGGGCCCACAATATACCTGGCAGTGAAAGGGGGTATAAGAGGTGGGATTCAATTTCAACCCACAGGGGGGCATTGCCTTTGGCATTAATGGGAGCCAACTGAGATAGACGAGCAGCTTGATAGTATTGAAAAAGCAATGGGGCATTTAGGCCTCCTGCTGTTTTGGGACGAGCCAAGGATGTGTACTTTATTCTAGCCTTACGCTTTCTCCAGATGAAGGCCTGTATCAGGGATTGTAGGTGTTTTATGGGGCCCTTCTTGACTGGAATTGGAAGAACGCGAAAAAGATATAAGATCCTAGGGAGCAAGGTCATCTTAACCGAGGTCACCCTACCTGATAATGAGATAGGATATTCATTCCAAACCTCAAGGTCCGTGGCTAGTTTTCTAAGCGTGAGGGGGTAATTGTCTTGATAAAGGTTAGATGGGTTTAGGGAAAGGTTGATGCCTAAATATTTAATAAATTTTGGCTTATATTGTAAACCGAGAGATAGCGCTAATTGTTGGGCTTCAATGGGAGGGGTTTGGGTGAGCATTAGTTCTGATTTATTGAGGTTCAGTTTGAATCCTGAGAAGGCCGAGAATTGTGTGATTATTTTTAAGACATTTGGTATTGATGTGTGTGGTGACGTTAAGGTTAGTAGGACGTCGTCCGCGAATAGGCATAATTTATAGTCGTGGGATCCTATACGAACTCCTCGGACCTCCTGGGAGTTTCGGATGTGTGTCGCCAAAGGCTCAATAACTAGGGCGAATATAGCCGGGGACAGGGGGCACCCCTGTCTTGTGCCTCTTTCTATCGAGAAAGAGGATCTAAGGGTAGATGGCAATTTCAGGGAGGCAGATGGTTGAGAGTAGAGAGCTGTAATAGCATTCAGAAAGTTGCCCGAGAATCCATATTTCTTTAATACTGCCAGCATATATGACCAATCGATTCTATCGAAGGCCTTTTCCATATCCAGTGATAGAAGAGCTAGGCGAGTATGGACTCGGAGGCAATAGTGCTGAATGTCTATTATTCTCCTGATGTTGTCTGGAGCCTGACGTGTAGGGATGAATCCGACTTGGTCTCTGTGGACCAGTGCGGGAAGAATTCTATTTAATCTATTGGCAAGAATTGCAGTGAAAAGTTTATAATCGACTCCTAGTAGGGATATGGGCCTATAGTTTTTCGGGAGGAGAAGGTCGCTTTGTGGCTTAGGGATGACTACTATAGATGAAGAGAGAAATTCGGGTGGGGGGGTGTTACCTTTTAGTATGTAATTAAAGAATTTAAGCATGTGGGGAGCCAAAGTGGATTCGAATTTCTTATAATAAAGGGCGGTAAGTCCATCCGGACCCGGGGCTTTGGCTCTTTTGGTTTTCTTTATGACCTCATGAAGTTCTTCGTACGATATGTCACTGTTCATAACTTTCAGAGTGTCGGGGGCCAGCTTTAGTTTTATATTTGAGTCTAGGAAGGACTCCCTATCCTTTTCCTTATTAGGGGGTAGATCGTTATGATAGAGGGATTTATAATAATCAGTGAAAGTGGAGTATATTTTGTCAGGGTGCGTAGTGATCTTACCGTCAGGGCCTCTTATCCTCAGGATCCTATTGATTGTTTGTTGATTGCGTAGCTTCCTTGCCAGCCATCTATTAGCCTTATTAAGTTGGGAGTATGCGACGGCTTTTGTCCATCTCAAGGCCTTCTCAGTTTCAGATGACAGGATAACATCTAGTTGGAGTTGCAAATCCCTAATCTGTTTCTGGAGAAAGCGTGAAGGTCGTGATTGATTTAAGGAAAGGAGAGTGACCAATTTATGCTCAAGATTGGAAGTTATGACCGATTTTTCCCTCCTGAGTTTAGAAGAAATTTGTATTAATTTCCCCCTGATAACCGTTTTATGGGCCATCCAGCATATTCCTGGGTTGACCTCAGGGGTGGTGTTTTCATTAAAATAATTAGTAAGGGAGGTCTCAATCTGGTCGTAGGTGTCGGGATTGATAATTAGAGACTCATTTAAACGCCAGGGAGGTCTTTGAAACTTGGGAATCAGAGAGGTTAAAGAGGTGAGTAATGGATCATGATCTGACCATGGGCAGAGGAGATGTCGTGAATATGCTAAGGAGGAGGCACATCTGACCGATATCAAAGTGAGATCTATCCTGGAATAGGAGTTGTGAGGTGCTGAATAAAATGAATAGCCTCGTCTTGTTCCATTATGATCCCTCCAAGCGTCCACCAAAGAATGGAGTCTAAGGAGATCATCGAAGAACATTTTGTTAACTTTGGAATCGGAAGGGCGGGACGGGTGCGTCCTATCCAGATTGTCATTAGGGGAGAGATTAAAGTCTCCCGACCAGATCAATGTATCAAACTGTAGGGATAATAATAGGTTGGAAATTTTGGTAATGGTGTCTCGAGCTTGGGAGGGAGGGGCATACATGTTAACAATACATAGAGATTGAGCCTGAAAAGTACCAATTATAATATGAAATGTTCCTTCTGCATCATCTATGTGCTTAGTGATCTCAATAGGGAAAGAATCGGCCAAGAGTGTTAAAACTCCTCTTTGTTTTCTGTGGAAATTGGACATATAAAATCGTTTGTAATTGTTGTGAAAGTGTTTGGGGAAAGAATTCGTAGAAAAATGAGTCTCCTGTAGGCACAAAATGTCAGGAGAGTGTTTAAGATAATCCTTAAAAGCCTTGGCTCTTTTTTGAGGGGAGTTGAGTCCTCGCACATTATGTGAGATTACGTGATATGGCCTTGTACCCATATTGAGATGACCATAACCCTAGAGATAGGCGTCCCGGAGGGAAGGAGAGAGACAGTTTCACGATAGAGACCAGTAAAAACACATAAAGGATCATTGATAAGCTCGGCAAAAGTTAGAAAAACAATAATATAAAAAATGAGGGTAGCACAATCGTGCCTTAATGGTGGTTGAGGCCTGGCCTGCGCTATAAGCGCCCGCCTGACTCCAAGCGCCATTTCCAGTGGGGGAACAGCAACAGTGTATCACGACTGACTGCATAAAATAAAACTAGTAAATTAACTCTAAATTAGACTCGGTTAACCGGAGTCAACACAGACATATCAGAAAGTTATTCAAATAACATGTAAACGGAAAATGCTTTAATTTTGCAGGTTGTTGGGAAATTCCGGATCTTCCAATTAGTAACAACTGTAGTTTGCATCAAGTTTTGCAATCTAAACGAGGAAGCCAAGATTCTAAGGAAAAACAACCATGTTTCAGAAATTGTTAGGTTAAAGGCACTACAAGGGCTGAAATTGCAATGGGGAAAGTCTGCGCCCGCTGCAACCCAACATCATAAAGGGGTCGAAGCAGGCTTTATAATAACTTGTAGGCCTTACATATAAACCAACTCTCTACACAAGGTAGGGAGTAGGCAGTGTAGGATCCTCCGGAAAAATGCTGGAAAAGACTTTAGTGTTGACGCACCTTCCACATCATAAAGGGAAGGAGCGTTCAAAGAGATTAGGGAGTCATATGTTCACCTGAGGTAATAACATGAAATGGTAGGCCTCCGTGTAAGCTTAAGCAGCATCCATGTCGAGCTCTCTAGGTCGAAAGGATGATCCTCTTGCGAAATCCCAGGTCCTACGAAGCCTTCGCTGCCGTTGCTCCCCAGGGGGAGGTTGAGGAGGCTTCGGAATGGTGAATGGGATGGATGCTTCATTAAGAGCTTGGGCAGCTTCCTCCGGGCGTCTGCAATTGTATACCTTTGAATTGATTTTGAACGTTAACATAAAGGGGAAACCCCACCGGTAGCGAATGGATTTTTGCTGTAGAGCCAAGGTGTAGGGCCTCATTTCTCTTCTTTTTGCTATAGTGGCCGGTGCGAGGTCCGCAAAGAGTTGAACCGAGGCCGGGACCCCAGGGAGGGCAGTGAGGTCCCGAGCTGCCAGCAAGAGTTTGTCACGTGCGTCCTCTGATGCAACCTTGGCGATAATGTCCCTAGGAAGTTCGGGGTTTCTCGGTTTTGTTAGGGCACGGTGAACCCGTACTACTCTCAATTGTGTTGGGTCCACCTGAGGAAGGAGAGTCCCAAACAGGTTAGCCGTCACTGCTTCGAGATCTTCAAAGGCTTCAGGGAGTCCCCTTATTCTTACATTAGCCCTCCTGCTACGGTTCTCCAGGTCCTCTAGCTTAGCTTCATGAGCGTCAAGCCTGTCGTCATGTACTTCTATCTGTTTCCTGTCTTGATTGACAGCTAGAATGATGTCATCATTTTGTCTTTCCAGAGCGTCCACCCTCTGACCTATGTCATGAATCTGTTGTGAGAGCTCATCCACCGCATCGCGTAACTCTTCCCTAAAAATTCGCCTCATTGTACGCATTAGCTCCTCCGCCATGGCTCCCTCGATGTGTAGGGGTTGCTGTGATTCATGCGGACGTTGATACGCATGGTGCGCACTTTCATGCATAGAGTCAATGGCCGCATGCGGACGTTCTGGTGTACTTGCGCTAGTGGCATGCGTACGTTCATGCAAACTTGTATGGGTGGCATGCGAATTTTCATGCGAATTTAGCAATCCATGCGAATTTTCATGCGAATTTAGCGATCCATGCGAATTTTCATGCGAATTTAGCGATCCATGCGAATTTTCATGCGAATTTAGCGGTAGCGCTTCCGACCTACCTTGTAAAGTTTGGGGTGATTTGGGGAGCTGGGTCGGCGATCCACCTTGCGGGGGTGCTGGGGGTGGGGTCCCCTTGCGGCTGGACTCATCCTGGAAGCTTGGAGAAGCAGTAGAATGGAGCTGGGCTTCAGTCTGAAGTAAGGCCTTGTCGGCCATCTTGGAGAATCTCCTGTTGAATCTGAGAGGAGAAAGCAGGGGTCTGGAGGCTGAACGGCTTCGTAGTGGGTATTGTTGAGGGCTCCTGTACATCCCTGAGGCCTTAAGGTGCTGTTTAAGGTATAATTTGTCCGGATCCGAGGTCTAGTTCCAAAGCAATCAGTCTGTGAATCAGGAGCTCACTGAAGGTGCATCCTCTCCAGTAAGCGCCTCACTAGCGCCCCCCCGTCATTTTTCTTTCGATTGCAAACGTAACCAGTTTTTCAATGGTGTAATGGTTTAACATAGAAAACTTACCGTTGGCTCTCGATTCTAATCTATCACTCCGATTTGCAAACGGATTTCACTGAAGCTGTAACTTTCATCCCAGAACATAGTTTAGGGGCCATTACCTCTTCAACTATAGTCATTTTTCTTTCGATTGCAAACGTAACCAGTTTTTCAATGGTGTAATGGTTTAACATAGAAAACTTACCGTTGGCTCTCGATTCTAATCTATCACTCCGATTTGCAAACGGATTTCACTGAAGCTGTAACTTTCATCCCAGAACATAGTTTAGGGGCCATTACCTCTTCAACTATAGTCATTTTTCTTTCGATTGCAAACGTAACCAGTTTTTCAATGGTGTAATGGTTTAACATAGAAAACTTACCGTTGGCTCTCGATTCTAATCTATCACTCCGATTTGCAAACGGATTTCACTGAAGCTGTAACTTTCATCCCAGAACATAGTTTAGGGGCCATTACCTCTTCAACTATAGTCATTTTTCTTTCGATTGCAAACGTAACCAGTTTTTCAATGGTGTAATGGTTTAACATAGAAAACTTACCGTTGGCTCTCGATTCTAATCTATCACTCCGATTTGCAAACGGATTTCACTGAAGCTGTAACTTTCATCCCAGAACATAGTTTAGGGGCCATTACCTCTTCAACTATAGTCATTTTTCTTTCGATTGCAAACGTAACCAGTTTTTCAATGGTGTAATGGTTTAACATAGAAAACTTACCGTTGGCTCTCGATTCTAATCTATCACTCCGATTTGCAAACGGATTTCACTGAAGCTGTAACTTTCATCCCAGAACATAGTTTAGGGGCCATTACCTCTTCAACTATAGTCATTTTTCTTTCGATTGCAAACGTAACCAGTTTTTCAATGGTGTAATGGTTTAACATAGAAAACTTACCGTTGGCTCTCGATTCTAATCTATCACTCCGATTTGCAAACAGATTTCACTGAAGCTGTAACTTTCATCCCAGAACATAGTTTAGGGGCCATTACCTCTTCAACTATAGTCATTTTTCTTTCGATTGCAAACGTAACCAGTTTTTCAATGGTGTAATGGTTTAACATAGAAAACTTACCGTTGGCTCTCGATTCTAATCTATCACTCCGATTTGCAAACGGATTTCACTGAAGCTGTAACTTTCATCCCAGAACATAGTTTAGGGGCCATTACCTCTTCAACTATAGTCATTTTTCTTTCGATTGCAAACGTAACCAGTTTTTCAATGGTGTAATGGTTTAACATAGAAAACTTACCGTTGGCTCTCGATTCTAATCTATCACTCCGATTTGCAAACGGATTTCACTGAAGCTGTAACTTTCATCCCAGAACATAGTTTAGGGGCCATTACCTCTTCAACTATAGTCATTTTTCTTTCGATTGCAAACGTAACCAGTTTTTCAATGGTGTAATGGTTTAACATAGAAAACTTACCGTTGGCTCTCGATTCTAATCTATCACTCCGATTTGCAAACGGATTTCACTGAAGCTGTAACTTTCATCCCAGAACATAGTTTAGGGGCCATTACCTCTTCAACTATAGTCATTTTTCTTTCGATTGCAAACGTAACCAGTTTTTCAATGGTGTAATGGTTTAACATAGAAAACTTACCGTTGGCTCTCGATTCTAATCTATCACTCCGATTTGCAAACGGATTTCACTGAAGCTGTAACTTTCATCCCAGAACATAGTTTAGGGGCCATTACCTCTTCAACTATAGTCATTTTTCTTTCGATTGCAAACGTAACCAGTTTTTCAATGGTGTAATGGTTTAACATAGAAAACTTACCGTTGGCTCTCGATTCTAATCTATCACTCCGATTTGCAAACGGATTTCACTGAAGCTGTAACTTTCATCCCAGAACATAGTTTAGGGGCCATTACCTCTTCAACTATAGTCATTTTTCTTTCGATTGCAAACGTAACCAGTTTTTCAATGGTGTAATGGTTTAACATAGAAAACTTACCATTGGCTCTCGATTCTAATCTATCACTCCGATTTGCAAACGGATTTCACTGAAGCTGTAACTTTCATCCCAGAACATAGTTTAGGGGCCATTACCTCTTCAACTATAGTCATTTTTCTTTCGATTGCAAACGTAACCAGTTTTTCAATGGTGTAATGGTTTAACATAGAAAACTTACCGTTGGCTCTCGATTCTAATCTATCACTCCGATTTGCAAACGGATTTCACTGAAGCTGTAACTTTCATCCCAGAACATAGTTTAGGGGCCATTACCTCTTCAACTATAGTCATTTTTCTTTCGATTGCAAACGTAACCAGTTTTTCAATGGTGTAATGGTTTAACATAGAAAACTTACCGTTGGCTCTCGATTCTAATCTATCACTCCGATTTGCAAACGGATTTCACTGAAGCTGTAACTTTCATCCCAGAACATAGTTTAGGGGCCATTACCTCTTCAACTATAGTCATTTTTCTTTCGATTGCAAACGTAACCAGTTTTTCAATGGTGTAATGGTTTAACATAGAAAACTTACCGTTGGCTCTCGATTCTAATCTATCACTCCGATTTGCAAACGGATTTCACTGAAGCTGTAACTTTCATCCCAGAACATAGTTTAGGGGCCATTACCTCTTCAACTATAGTCATTTTTCTTTCGATTGCAAACGTAACCAGTTTTTCAATGGTGTAATGGTTTAACATAGAAAACTTACCGTTGGCTCTCGATTCTAATCTATCACTCCGATTTGCAAACAGATTTCACTGAAGCTGTAACTTTCATCCCAGAACATAGTTTAGGGGCCATTACCTCTTCAACTATAGTCATTTTTCTTTCGATTGCAAACGTAACCAGTTTTTCAATGGTGTAATGGTTTAACATAGAAAACTTACCGTTGGCTCTCGATTCTAATCTATCACTCCGATTTGCAAACGGATTTCACTGAAGCTGTAACTTTCATCCCAGAACATAGTTTAGGGGCCATTACCTCTTCAACTATAGTCATTTTTCTTTCGATTGCAAACGTAACCAGTTTTTCAATGGTGTAATGGTTTAACATAGAAAACTTACCGTTGGCTCTCGATTCTAATCTATCACTCCGATTTGCAAACGGATTTCACTGAAGCTGTAACTTTCATCCCAGAACATAGTTTAGGGGCCATTACCTCTTCAACTATAGTCATTTTTCTTTCGATTGCAAACGTAACCAGTTTTTCAATGGTGTAATGGTTTAACATAGAAAACTTACCGTTGGCTCTCGATTCTAATCTATCACTCCGATTTGCAAACGGATTTCACTGAAGCTGTAACTTTCGATCCCAGAACATAGTTTAGGGGCCATTACCTCTTCAACTATAGTCATTTTTCTTTCGATTGCAAACGTAACCAGTTTTTCAATGGTGTAATGGTTTAACATAGAAAACTTACCGTTGGCTCTCGATTCTAATCTATCACTCCGATTTGCAAACGGATTTCACTGAAGCTGTAACTTTCATCCCAGAACATAGTTTAGGGGCCATTACCTCTTCAACTATAGTCATTTTTCTTTCGATTGCAAACGTAACCAGTTTTTCAATGGTGTAATGGTTTAACATAGAAAACTTACCGTTGGCTCTCGATTCTAATCTATCACTCCGATTTGCAAACGGATTTCACTGAAGCTGTAACTTTCATCCCAGAACATAGTTTAGGGGCCATTACCTCTTCAACTATAGTCATTTTTCTTTCGATTGCAAACGTAACCAGTTTTTCAATGGTGTAATGGTTTAACATAGAAAACTTACCGTTGGCTCTCGATTCTAATCTATCACTCCGATTTGCAAACGGATTTCACTGAAGCTGTAACTTTCATCCCAGAACATAGTTTAGGGGCCATTACCTCTTCAACTATAGTCATTTTTCTTTCGATTGCAAACGTAACCAGTTTTTCAATGGTGTAATGGTTTAACATAGAAAACTTACCGTTGGCTCTCGATTCTAATCTATCACTCCGATTTGCAAACGGATTTCACTGAAGCTGTAACTTTCATCCCAGAACATAGTTTAGGGGCCATTACCTCTTCAACTATAGTCATTTTTCTTTCGATTGCAAACGTAACCAGTTTTTCAATGGTGTAATGGTTTAACATAGAAAACTTACCGTTGGCTCTCGATTCTAATCTATCACTCCGATTTGCAAACGGATTTCACTGAAGCTGTAACTTTCATCCCAGAACATAGTTTAGGGGCCATTACCTCTTCAACTATAGTCATTTTTCTTTCGATTGCAAACGTAACCAGTTTTTCAATGGTGTAATGGTTTAACATAGAAAACTTACCGTTGGCTCTCGATTCTAATCTATCACTCCGATTTGCAAACGGATTTCACTGAAGCTGTAACTTTCATCCCAGAACATAGTTTAGGGGCCATTACCTCTTCAACTATAGTCATTTTTCTTTCGATTGCAAACGTAACCAGTTTTTCAATGGTGTAATGGTTTAACATAGAAAACTTACCGTTGGCTCTCGATTCTAATCTATCACTCCGATTTGCAAACGGATTTCACTGAAGCTGTAACTTTCATCCCAGAACATAGTTTAGGGGCCATTACCTCTTCAACTATAGTCATTTTTCTTTCGATTGCAAACGTAACCAGTTTTTCAATGGTGTAATGGTTTAACATAGAAAACTTACCGTTGGCTCTCGATTCTAATCTATCACTCCGATTTGCAAACGGATTTCACTGAAGCTGTAACTTTCATCCCAGAACATAGTTTAGGGGCCATTACCTCTTCAACTATAGTCATTTTTCTTTCGATTGCAAACGTAACCAGTTTTTCAATGGTGTAATGGTTTAACATAGAAAACTTACCGTTGGCTCTCGATTCTAATCTATCACTCCGATTTGCAAACGGATTTCACTGAAGCTGTAACTTTCATCCCAGAACATAGTTTAGGGGCCATTACCTCTTCAACTATAGTCATTTTTCTTTCGATTGCAAACGTAACCAGTTTTTCAATGGTGTAATGGTTTAACATAGAAAACTTACCGTTGGCTCTCGATTCTAATCTATCACTCCGATTTGCAAACGGATTTCACTGAAGCTGTAACTTTCATCCCAGAACATAGTTTAGGGGCCATTACCTCTTCAACTATAGTCATTTTTCTTTCGATTGCAAACGTAACCAGTTTTTCAATGGTGTAATGGTTTAACATAGAAAACTTACCGTTGGCTCTCGATTCTAATCTATCACTCCGATTTGCAAACGGATTTCACTGAAGCTGTAACTTTCATCCCAGAACATAGTTTAGGGGCCATTACCTCTTCAACTATAGTCATTTTTCTTTCGATTGCAAACGTAACCAGTTTTTCAATGGTGTAATGGTTTAACATAGAAAACTTACCGTTGGCTCTCGATTCTAATCTATCACTCCGATTTGCAAACGGATTTCACTGAAGCTGTAACTTTCATCCCAGAACATAGTTTAGGGGCCATTACCTCTTCAACTATAGTCATTTTTCTTTCGATTGCAAACGTAACCAGTTTTTCAATGGTGTAATGGTTTAACATAGAAAACTTACCGTTGGCTCTCGATTCTAATCTATCACTCCGATTTGCAAACGGATTTCACTGAAGCTGTAACTTTCATCCCAGAACATAGTTTAGGGGCCATTACCTCTTCAACTATAGTCATTTTTCTTTCGATTGCAAACGTAACCAGTTTTTCAATGGTGTAATGGTTTAACATAGAAAACTTACCGTTGGCTCTCGATTCTAATCTATCACTCCGATTTGCAAACGGATTTCACTGAAGCTGTAACTTTCATCCCAGAACATAGTTTAGGGGCCATTACCTCTTCAACTATAGTCATTTTTCTTTCGATTGCAAACGTAACCAGTTTTTCAATGGTGTAATGGTTTAACATAGAAAACTTACCGTTGGCTCTCGATTCTAATCTATCACTCCGATTTGCAAACGGATTTCACTGAAGCTGTAACTTTCATCCCAGAACATAGTTTAGGGGCCATTACCTCTTCAACTATAGTCATTTTTCTTTCGATTGCAAACGTAACCAGTTTTTCAATGGTGTAATGGTTTAACATAGAAAACTTACCGTTGGCTCTCGATTCTAATCTATCACTCCGATTTGCAAACGGATTTCACTGAAGCTGTAACTTTCATCCCAGAACATAGTTTAGGGGCCATTACCTCTTCAACTATAGTCATTTTTCTTTCGATTGCAAACGTAACCAGTTTTTCAATGGTGTAATGGTTTAACATAGAAAACTTACCGTTGGCTCTCGATTCTAATCTATCACTCCGATTTGCAAACGGATTTCACTGAAGCTGTAACTTTCATCCCAGAACATAGTTTAGGGGCCATTACCTCTTCAACTATAGTCATTTTTCTTTCGATTGCAAACGTAACCAGTTTTTCAATGGTGTAATGGTTTAACATAGAAAACTTACCGTTGGCTCTCGATTCTAATCTATCACTCCGATTTGCAAACGGATTTCACTGAAGCTGTAACTTTCATCCCAGAACATAGTTTAGGGGCCATTACCTCTTCAACTATAGTCATTTTTCTTTCGATTGCAAACGTAACCAGTTTTTCAATGGTGTAATGGTTTAACATAGAAAACTTACCGTTGGCTCTCGATTCTAATCTATCACTCCGATTTGCAAACGGATTTCACTGAAGCTGTAACTTTCATCCCAGAACATAGTTTAGGGGCCATTACCTCTTCAACTATAGTCATTTTTCTTTCGATTGCAAACGTAACCAGTTTTTCAATGGTGTAATGGTTTAACATAGAAAACTTACCGTTGGCTCTCGATTCTAATCTATCACTCCGATTTGCAAACGGATTTCACTGAAGCTGTAACTTTCATCCCAGAACATAGTTTAGGGGCCATTACCTCTTCAACTATAGTCATTTTTCTTTCGATTGCAAACGTAACCAGTTTTTCAATGGTGTAATGGTTTAACATAGAAAACTTACCGTTGGCTCTCGATTCTAATCTATCACTCCGATTTGCAAACGGATTTCACTGAAGCTGTAACTTTCATCCCAGAACATAGTTTAGGGGCCATTACCTCTTCAACTATAGTCATTTTTCTTTCGATTGCAAACGTAACCAGTTTTTCAATGGTGTAATGGTTTAACATAGAAAACTTACCGTTGGCTCTCGATTCTAATCTATCACTCCGATTTGCAAACGGATTTCACTGAAGCTGTAACTTTCATCCCAGAACATAGTTTAGGGGCCATTACCTCTTCAACTATAGTCATTTTTCTTTCGATTGCAAACGTAACCAGTTTTTCAATGGTGTAATGGTTTAACATAGAAAACTTACCGTTGGCTCTCGATTCTAATCTATCACTCCGATTTGCAAACGGATTTCACTGAAGCTGTAACTTTCATCCCAGAACATAGTTTAGGGGCCATTACCTCTTCAACTATAGTCATTTTTCTTTCGATTGCAAACGTAACCAGTTTTTCAATGGTGTAATGGTTTAACATAGAAAACTTACCGTTGGCTCTCGATTCTAATCTATCACTCCGATTTGCAAACGGATTTCACTGAAGCTGTAACTTTCATCCCAGAACATAGTTTAGGGGCCATTACCTCTTCAACTATAGTCATTTTTCTTTCGATTGCAAACGTAACCAGTTTTTCAATGGTGTAATGGTTTAACATAGAAAACTTACCGTTGGCTCTCGATTCTAATCTATCACTCCGATTTGCAAACGGATTTCACTGAAGCTGTAACTTTCATCCCAGAACATAGTTTAGGGGCCATTACCTCTTCAACTATAGTCATTTTTCTTTCGATTGCAAACGTAACCAGTTTTTCAATGGTGTAATGGTTTAACATAGAAAACTTACCGTTGGCTCTCGATTCTAATCTATCACTCCGATTTGCAAACGGATTTCACTGAAGCTGTAACTTTCATCCCAGAACATAGTTTAGGGGCCATTACCTCTTCAACTATAGTCATTTTTCTTTCGATTGCAAACGTAACCAGTTTTTCAATGGTGTAATGGTTTAACATAGAAAACTTACCGTTGGCTCTCGATTCTAATCTATCACTCCGATTTGCAAACGGATTTCACTGAAGCTGTAACTTTCATCCCAGAACATAGTTTAGGGGCCATTACCTCTTCAACTATAGTCATTTTTCTTTCGATTGCAAACGTAACCAGTTTTTCAATGGTGTAATGGTTTAACATAGAAAACTTACCGTTGGCTCTCGATTCTAATCTATCACTCCGATTTGCAAACGGATTTCACTGAAGCTGTAACTTTCATCCCAGAACATAGTTTAGGGGCCATTACCTCTTCAACTATAGTCATTTTTCTTTCGATTGCAAACGTAACCAGTTTTTCAATGGTGTAATGGTTTAACATAGAAAACTTACCGTTGGCTCTCGATTCTAATCTATCACTCCGATTTGCAAACGGATTTCACTGAAGCTGTAACTTTCATCCCAGAACATAGTTTAGGGGCCATTACCTCTTCAACTATAGTCATTTTTCTTTCGATTGCAAACGTAACCAGTTTTTCAATGGTGTAATGGTTTAACATAGAAAACTTACCGTTGGCTCTCGATTCTAATCTATCACTCCGATTTGCAAACGGATTTCACTGAAGCTGTAACTTTCATCCCAGAACATAGTTTAGGGGCCATTACCTCTTCAACTATAGTCATTTTTCTTTCATTGCAAACGTAACCAGTTTTTCAATGGTGTAATGGTTTAACATAGAAAACTTACCGTTGGCTCTCGATTCTAATCTATCACTCCGATTTGCAAACGGATTTCACTGAAGCTGTAACTTTCATCCCAGAACATAGTTTAGGGGCCATTACCTCTTCAACTATAGTCATTTTTCTTTCGATTGCAAACGTAACCAGTTTTTCAATGGTGTAATGGTTTAACATAGAAATCTTACCGTTGGCTCTCGATTCTAATCTATCACTCCGATTTGCAAACGGATTTCACTGAAGCTGTAACTTTCATCCCAGAACATAGTTTAGGGGCCATTACCTCTTCAACTATAGTCATTTTTCTTTCGATTGCAAACGTAACCAGTTTTTCAATGGTGTAATGGTTTAACATAGAAAACTTACCGTTGGCTCTCGATTCTAATCTATCACTCCGATTTGCAAACGGATTTCACTGAAGCTGTAACTTTCATCCCAGAACATAGTTTAGGGGCCATTACCTCTTCAACTATAGTCATTTTTCTTTCGATTGCAAACGTAACCAGTTTTTCAATGGTGTAATGGTTTAACATAGAAAACTTACCGTTGGCTCTCGATTCTAATCTATCACTCCGATTTGCAAACGGATTTCACTGAAGCTGTAACTTTCATCCCAGAACATAGTTTAGGGGCCATTACCTCTTCAACTATAGTCATTTTTCTTTCGATTGCAAACGTAACCAGTTTTTCAATGGTGTAATGGTTTAACATAGAAAACTTACCGTTGGCTCTCGATTCTAATCTATCACTCCGATTTGCAAACGGATTTCACTGAAGCTGTAACTTTCATCCCAGAACATAGTTTAGGGGCCATTACCTCTTCAACTATAGTCATTTTTCTTTCGATTGCAAACGTAACCAGTTTTTCAATGGTGTAATGGTTTAACATAGAAAACTTACCGTTGGCTCTCGATTCTAATCTATCACTCCGATTTGCAAACGGATTTCACTGAAGCTGTAACTTTCATCCCAGAACATAGTTTAGGGGCCATTACCTCTTCAACTATAGTCATTTTTCTTTCGATTGCAAACGTAACCAGTTTTTCAATGGTGTAATGGTTTAACATAGAAAACTTACCGTTGGCTCTCGATTCTAATCTATCACTCCGATTTGCAAACGGATTTCACTGAAGCTGTAACTTTCATCCCAGAACATAGTTTAGGGGCCATTACCTCTTCAACTATAGTCATTTTTCTTTCGATTGCAAACGTAACCAGTTTTTCAATGGTGTAATGGTTTAACATAGAAAACTTACCGTTGGCTCTCGATTCTAATCTATCACTCCGATTTGCAAACGGATTTCACTGAAGCTGTAACTTTCATCCCAGAACATAGTTTAGGGGCCATTACCTCTTCAACTATAGTCATTTTTCTTTCGATTGCAAACGTAACCAGTTTTTCAATGGTGTAATGGTTTAACATAGAAAACTTACCGTTGGCTCTCGATTCTAATCTATCACTCCGATTTGCAAACGGATTTCACTGAAGCTGTAACTTTCATCCCAGAACATAGTTTAGGGGCCATTACCTCTTCAACTATAGTCATTTTTCTTTCGATTGCAAACGTAACCAGTTTTTCAATGGTGTAATGGTTTAACATAGAAAACTTACCGTTGGCTCTCGATTCTAATCTATCACTCCGATTTGCAAACGGATTTCACTGAAGCTGTAACTTTCATCCCAGAACATAGTTTAGGGGCCATTACCTCTTCAACTATAGTCATTTTTCTTTCGATTGCAAACGTAACCAGTTTTTCAATGGTGTAATGGTTTAACATAGAAAACTTACCGTTGGCTCTCGATTCTAATCTATCACTCCGATTTGCAAACGGATTTCACTGAAGCTGTAACTTTCATCCCAGAACATAGTTTAGGGGCCATTACCTCTTCAACTATAGTCATTTTTCTTTCGATTGCAAACGTAACCAGTTTTTCAATGGTGTAATGGTTTAACATAGAAAACTTACCGTTGGCTCTCGATTCTAATCTATCACTCCGATTTGCAAACGGATTTCACTGAAGCTGTAACTTTCATCCCAGAACATAGTTTAGGGGCCATTACCTCTTCAACTATAGTCATTTTTCTTTCGATTGCAAACGTAACCAGTTTTTCAATGGTGTAATGGTTTAACATAGAAAACTTACCGTTGGCTCTCGATTCTAATCTATCACTCCGATTTGCAAACGGATTTCACTGAAGCTGTAACTTTCATCCCAGAACATAGTTTAGGGGCCATTACCTCTTCAACTATAGTCATTTTTCTTTCGATTGCAAACGTAACCAGTTTTTCAATGGTGTAATGGTTTAACATAGAAAACTTACCGTTGGCTCTCGATTCTAATCTATCACTCCGATTTGCAAACGGATTTCACTGAAGCTGTAACTTTCATCCCAGAACATAGTTTAGGGGCCATTACCTCTTCAACTATAGTCATTTTTCTTTCGATTGCAAACGTAACCAGTTTTTCAATGGTGTAATGGTTTAACATAGAAAACTTACCGTTGGCTCTCGATTCTAATCTATCACTCCGATTTGCAAACGGATTTCACTGAAGCTGTAACTTTCATCCCAGAACATAGTTTAGGGGCCATTACCTCTTCAACTATAGTCATTTTTCTTTCGATTGCAAACGTAACCAGTTTTTCAATGGTGTAATGGTTTAACATAGAAAACTTACCGTTGGCTCTCGATTCTAATCTATCACTCCGATTTGCAAACGGATTTCACTGAAGCTGTAACTTTCATCCCAGAACATAGTTTAGGGGCCATTACCTCTTCAACTATAGTCATTTTTCTTTCGATTGCAAACGTAACCAGTTTTTCAATGGTGTAATGGTTTAACATAGAAAACTTACCGTTGGCTCTCGATTCTAATCTATCACTCCGATTTGCAAACGGATTTCACTGAAGCTGTAACTTTCATCCCAGAACATAGTTTAGGGGCCATTACCTCTTCAACTATAGTCATTTTTCTTTCGATTGCAAACGTAACCAGTTTTTCAATGGTGTAATGGTTTAACATAGAAAACTTACCGTTGGCTCTCGATTCTAATCTATCACTCCGATTTGCAAACGGATTTCACTGAAGCTGTAACTTTCATCCCAGAACATAGTTTAGGGGCCATTACCTCTTCAACTATAGTCATTTTTCTTTCGATTGCAAACGTAACCAGTTTTTCAATGGTGTAATGGTTTAACATAGAAAACTTACCGTTGGCTCTCGATTCTAATCTATCACTCCGATTTGCAAACGGATTTCACTGAAGCTGTAACTTTCATCCCAGAACATAGTTTAGGGGCCATTACCTCTTCAACTATAGTCATTTTTCTTTCGATTGCAAACGTAACCAGTTTTTCAATGGTGTAATGGTTTAACATAGAAAACTTACCGTTGGCTCTCGATTCTAATCTATCACTCCGATTTGCAAACGGATTTCACTGAAGCTGTAACTTTCATCCCAGAACATAGTTTAGGGGCCATTACCTCTTCAACTATAGTCATTTTTCTTTCGATTGCAAACGTAACCAGTTTTTCAATGGTGTAATGGTTTAACATAGAAAACTTACCGTTGGCTCTCGATTCTAATCTATCACTCCGATTTGCAAACGGATTTCACTGAAGCTGTAACTTTCATCCCAGAACATAGTTTAGGGGCCATTACCTCTTCAACTATAGTCATTTTTCTTTCGATTGCAAACGTAACCAGTTTTTCAATGGTGTAATGGTTTAACATAGAAAACTTACCGTTGGCTCTCGATTCTAATCTATCACTCCGATTTGCAAACGGATTTCACTGAAGCTGTAACTTTCATCCCAGAACATAGTTTAGGGGCCATTACCTCTTCAACTATAGTCATTTTTCTTTCGATTGCAAACGTAACCAGTTTTTCAATGGTGTAATGGTTTAACATAGAAAACCTACCGTTGGCTCTCGATTCTAATCTATCACTCCGATTTGCAAACGGATTTCACTGAAGCTGTAACTTTCATCCCAGAACATAGTTTAGGGGCCATTACCTCTTCAACTATAGTCATTTTTCTTTCGATTGCAAACGTAACCAGTTTTTCAATGGTGTAATGGTTTAACATACAAAACCTACCGTTGGCTCTCGATTCTAATCTATCACTCCGATTTGCAAACGGATTTCACTGAAGCTGTAACTTTCATCCCAGAACATAGTTTAGGGGCCATTACCTCTTCAACTATAGTCATTTTTCTTTCGATTGCAAACGTAACCAGTTTTTCAATGGTGTAATGGTTTAACCTAGAAAACTTACCGTTGGCTCTCGATTCTAATCTATCACTCCGATTTGCAAACGGATTTCACTGAAGCTGTAACTTTCATCCCAGAACATAGTTTAGGGGCCATTACCTCTTCAACTATAATCATTTTTCTTTCGATTGCAAACGTAACCAGTTTTTCAATGGTGTAATGGTTTAACATACAAAACCTACCGTTGGCTCTCGATTCTAATCTATCACTCCGATTTGCAAACGGATTTCACTGAAGCTGTAACTTTCATCCCAGAACATAGTTTAGGGGCCATTACCTCTTCAACTATAGTCATTTTTCTTTCGATTGCAAACGTAACCAGTTTTTCAATGGTGTAATGGTTTAACATAGAAAACTTACCGTTGGCTCTCGATTCTAATCTATCACTCCGATTTGCAAACGGATTTCACTGAAGCTGTAACTTTCATCCCAGAACATAGTTTAGGGGCCATTACCTCTTCAACTATAGTCATTTTTCTTTCGATTGCAAACGTAACCAGTTTTTCAATGGTGTAATGGTTTAACATAGAAAACTTACCGTTGGCTCTCGATTCTAATCTATCACTCCGATTTGCAAACGGATTTCACTGAAGCTGTAACTTTCATCCCAGAACATAGTTTAGGGGCCATTACCTCTTCAACTATAGTCATTTTTCTTTCGATTGCAAACGTAACCAGTTTTTCAATGGTGTAATGGTTTAACATAGAAAACTTACCGTTGGCTCTCGATTCTAATCTATCACTCCGATTTGCAAACGGATTTCACTGAAGCTGTAACTTTCATCCCAGAACATAGTTTAGGGGCCATTACCTCTTCAACTATAGTCATTTTTCTTTCGATTGCAAACGTAACCAGTTTTTCAATGGTGTAATGGTTTAACATAGAAAACTTACCGTTGGCTCTCGATTCTAATCTATCACTCCGATTTGCAAACGGATTTCACTGAAGCTGTAACTTTCATCCCAGAACATAGTTTAGGGGCCATTACCTCTTCAACTATAGTCATTTTTCTTTCGATTGCAAACGTAACCAGTTTTTCAATGGTGTAATGGTTTAACATAGAAAACTTACCGTTGGCTCTCGATTCTAATCTATCACTCCGATTTGCAAACGGATTTCACTGAAGCTGTAACTTTCATCCCAGAACATAGTTTAGGGGCCATTACCTCTTCAACAATAGTCATTTTTCTTTCGATTGCAAACGTAACCAGTTTTTCAATGGTGTAATGGTTTAACCACTTCGGGACCACAGTCTTTTCGCCCCTTAAGGACCAGAGCCTTTTTCTCCATTCAGACCACTGCAGCTTTCACGGTTTATTGCTCGGTCATACAACCTACCACCTAAATGAATTTTACCTCCTTTTCTTGTCACTAATACAGCTTTCTTTTGATGCTATTTGATTGCTGCTGCGAGTTTTACTTTTTATTATATTCATCAAAAAAGACATGAATTTTGTCAAAAAAATGACTTTTTTAACTTTCTGTGCTGACATTTTTCAAATAAAGTAAAATTTCCTATACATTTGAGCGCGAAAGTTATTCTGCTACATGTCTTTGATAAAAAAAAAAACATTCAGTGTATATTTATTGGATTGGGTAAAAGTTATAGCGTTTACAAACTATGGTGCCAAAAGTGAATTTTCCCATTTTCAAGCATCTCTGACTTTTCTGCGCACCTGTCATGTTTCATGAGGGGCTAAAATTCCAGGATAGTACAAATACCCCCCAAATGACCCCATTTTGGAAAGAAGACATCCCAAAGTATTCAGTGAGAGGCATGGTGAGTTCATAGAAGATTTTATTTTTTGTCACAAGTTAGCGGAAAATGACAGTTTGTGACAAAAAAAAAAAAAAAAAAAAGTTTCCATTTCTTCTAACTTGCGACAAAAAAAAATGAAATCTGCCACGGACTCACTATGCTCCTCTCTGAATACCTTGAAGTGTCTACTTTCCAGAATGGGGTCATTTGTGGGGTGTGTTTACTGTCCTGGCATTTGGGGGGTGCCTAATTGTAAGCACCCCTGTAAAGCCTAAAGATGCTCATTGGACTTTGGGCCCCTTAGCGCAGTTAGGCCGCAAAAAAGTGCCACACATGTGGTATTGCCGTACTCAGGAAAAGTAGTATAATGTGTTTTGGGGTGTATTTTTACACATACACATGCTGGGTGGGAGAAATATCTCCGTAAATGACAATTTTTTTATTTTTTTTACACACAATTGTCTATTTATAGAGATATTTCTCCCACTCAGCATGGGTATGTGGAAAAATACACCCCAAAACACATTATACTACTTCTCCTGAGTACGGCGATACCACATGTGTGGCACTTTTTTGCACCCTAACTGCGCTAAGGGGCCCAAAGTCCAATGAGTACCTTTAGGATTTCACAGGTCATTTTGAGAAATTTCGCTTCAAGACTACTCCTCACGGTTTAGGGCCCCTAAAATGCCAGGACAGTATAGGAACCCCACAAATTACCCCATTTTAGAAAGAAGACACCCCAAGGTATTCCGTTAGATGTATGGTGAGTTCATAGAAGATTTTTTTTTTTTGTCACAAGTTAGCGGAAATTGATTGTAATTGTTTTTTTTCACAAAGTGTCATTTTCCGCTAACTTGTGACAAAAAATAAAATCTTCTATGAACTCGCCATTCTCCTAACGGAATACCTTGGGGTGTCTTCTTTCTAAAATGGAGTCATTTGTGGGGTTCCTATACTGCCCTGGCATTTTAGGGGCCCTAAACCGTGAGGAGTAGTCTTGAAACCAAATGTGGCAAAATGACCTGTGAAATCCTAAAGGTACTCATTGGACTTTGGGCCCCTTAGCGCACTTAGGGTGCAAAAAAGTGCCACACATGTGGTACCGCCGTACTCAGGAGAAGTAGTATAATGTGTTTTGGGGTGTATTTTTACACATACCCATGCTGGGTGGGAGAAATATCTCTGTAAATGACAATTATTTGATTTTTTTTACACACAATTGTCCATTTACAGAGAGATTTCTCCCACCCAGCATGGGTATGTATAAAAATACACCCCAAAACACATTATACTACTTCTTCTGAGTACGGCGATACCACATGTGTGACACTTTTTTGCAACCTAGGTGCGCTAAGGGGCCTAACGTCCTATTCACAGGTCATTTTGAGGCATTTGGATTCTAGACTACTCCTCACGGTTTAGGGCCCCTAAAATGCCAGGGCAGTATAGGAACCCCACAAGTGACCCCATTTTAGAAAGAAGACACCCCAAGGTATTCTGTTAGGAGTATGGTGAGTTCATAGAAGATTTTTTTTTTGTCACAAGTTAGCGGAAAATGACACTTTGTGAAAAAAAAAACAATACATATCAATTTCCGCTAACTTGTGACAAAAAATAAAATCTTCTATGAACTCATCATACACCTAAAAGAATACCTTGGGGTGTCTTCTTTCTAAAATGGGGTCACTTGTGGGGTTCCTATACTGCCCTGGCATTTTAGGGGCCCTAAACCGTGAGGAGTAGTCTTGAACCCAAATGTCTCAAAATGACCTGTGAAATCCTAAAGGTACTCATTGGACTTTGGGCCCCTTAGCACAGTTAGGCTGCAAAAAAGTGTCACACATGTGGTATCGCCGTACTCAGAAGAAGTAGTATAATGTGTTTTGTGGTGTATTTTTACATATAACCATGCTGGGTGGGAGAAATATCTCTGTAAATGACACATTTTTGATTTTTTTTACACACAATTGTCCATTTACAGAGAGATTTCTCCCACCCAGCATGGGTATGTGTAAAAATACACCACAAAACACATTATACTACTTCTCCTGAGTATGGCGATACCACATGTGTGACACTTTTTTGCAGCCTAGGTGCGCTAAGGGGCCCAACGTCCTATTCACAGGTCATTTTGAGGCATTTGTTTTCTAGACTACTCCTCACGGTTTAGGGCCCCTAAAATGCCAGGGCAGTATAGGAACCCCACAAGTGACCCCATTTTAGAAAGAAGACACCCCAAGGTATTCCGTTAGGGGTATGGTGAGTTCATAGAAGATTTTATTTTTTCTCACAAGTTAGTGAAAAATGACACTTTGTGAAAAAAACAATAACAATCCAATTTCCGCTAACTTTTGACAAAAAATAAAATATTCTATGAACTCATCATACACCTAACAGAATACCTTGGGGTGTCTTCTTTCTAAAATGGGGTCACTTGTGGGGTTCCTATACTGCCCTGGCATTTTACGGGCCCAAAACTGTGAGTAGTCTGGAAACCAAATTTCTCAAAATGACTGTTCAGGGGTATAAGCATCTGCAAATTTTGATGACAGGTGGTCTATGAGGGGGCAAATTTTGTGGAATCGGTCATAAGCAGGGTGGCCTCTTAGATGACAGGATGTATTGGGCCTGATCTGATGGATAGGAGTGCTAGGGGGGTGACAGGAGGTGATTGATGGGTGTCTCAGGGGGCGGTTAGAGGGGAAAATAGATGCAATCAATGCACTGGGGAGGTGATCGGAAGGGGGTCTGAGGGGGATCTGAGGGTTTGGCCGAGTGATCAGGAGCCCACACGGGGCAAATTAGGGCCTGATCTGATGGGTAGGTGTGCTAGGGGGTGACAGGAGGTGATTGATGGGTGTCTCAAGGTGTGATTAGAGGGGGGAAATAGATGCAAGCAATGCACTGGCGAGGTGATCAGGGCTGGGGTCTGAGGGCGTTCTGAGGTGTGGGCGGGTGATTGGGTGCCCGCAAGGGGCAGATTAGGGTCTAATCTGATGGGTAACAGTGACAGGTGGTGATAGGGGGTGATTGATGGGTAATTAGTGGGTGTTTAGAGGAGAGAATAGATGTAAACAATGGATTTGGGAGGTGATCTGATGTCGGATCTGCGGGCGATCTATTGGTGTGGGTGGGTGATCAGATTGCCCGCAAGGGGCAGGTTAGGGGCTGATTGATGGGTGGCAGTGACAGGGGGTGATTGATGGGTGGCAGTGACAGGGGGTGATTGATGGGTGATTGACAGGTAATCAGTGGGTTATTACAGGGGAGAACAGATGTAAATATTGCACGGGCGAATTGATAAGGGGGGGGTCTGAGGGCAATCTGAGCGTGTGGGCAGGTGATTGGGTGCCCGCAAGGGGCAGATTAGGGTCTAATCTGATGGGTAACAGTGACAGGTGGTGATAGGGGGTGATTGATGGGTAATTAGTGGGTGTTTAGAGGAGAGAATAGATGTAAACAATGGATTTGGGAGGTGATCTGATGTCGGATCTGCGGGCGATCTATTGGTGTGGGTGGGTGATCAGATTGCCCGCAAGGGGCAGGTTAGGGGCTGATTGATGGGTGGCAGTGACAGGGGGTGATTGATGGGTGGCAGTGACAGGGGGTGATTGATGGGTGATTGACAGGTAATCAGTGGGTTATTACAGGGGAGAACAGATGTAAATATTGCACGGGCGAATTGATAAGGGGGGGGTCTGAGGGCAATCTGAGCGTGTGGGCAGGTGATTGGGTGCCCGCAAGGGGCAGATTAGGGTCTAATCTGATGGGTAACAGTGACAGGTGGTGATAGGGGGTGATTGATGGGTAATTAGTGGGTGTTTAGAGGAGAGAATAGATGTAAACAATGGATTTGGGAGGTGATCTGATGTCGGATCTGCGGGCGATCTATTGGTGTGGGGGGGTGATCAGATTGCCCGCAAGGGGCAGATCAGGGGCTGATTGATGGGTGGCAGTGACAGGGGGTGATTGACAGGTGATTGACAGGTGATTGACAGGTGATTGACAGGTGATCAGGGGGGATAGATGCATACAGTACACGGGGGGGGGGGGGTCTGGGGGGGGTCTGGGGAGAATCTGAGGGGTGGGGGGGTGATCAGGAGGGAGTAGGGGGCAGATTAGGGACTTAAAAAAAAAATAGCGTTGACAGATAGTGACAGGGAGTGATTGATGGGTGATTAGGAGGGTGACTGGGTGCAAACAGTGGTCTGGGGGGTGGGCAGGGGGGGGTCTGAGGGGTGCTGTGGGCGATCAGGGGGCAGGGGGGGGGGGAAATCAGTGTGCTTGGGTGCAGACTAGGGTGGCTGCAGCCTGCCCTGGTGGTCCCTCGGACACTGGGACCACCAGGGCAGGAGGCAGCCAGTATAATAGGCTTTGTATACATTACAAAGCCTATTATACACTGTTGCAGCGGCGATCCGGATGCCAGTAACCCGCCGGCGCTTCCGAACGGCCGGCGGGTTACGGCGAACGGGGGGCGGAGCCAGTCCCCGGCGGCTGATCGCGTCACGAATGACGCGATCGCCGCATAGCCACTCCCGCAGCCGCCCCCGCCGATGGGCGTATTGCGGTCGTTTGGGCCCAGACTTTGCCGCCGCCCATCGGCTGGGGGCGGTCGTTATGTGGTTAACATAGAAAACTTACCGTTGGCTCTCGATTCTAATCTATCACTCCGATTTGCAAACGGATTTCACTGAAGCTGTAACTTTCATCCCAGAACATAGTTTAGGGGCCATTACCTCTTCAACTATAGTCATTTTTCTTTCGATTGCAAACGTAACCAGTTTTTCAATGGTGTAATGGTTTAACATAGAAAATTTACCGTTGGCTCTCGATTCTAATCTATCACTCCGATTTGCAAACGGATTTCACTGAAGCTGTAACTTTCATCCCAGAACATAGTTTAGGGGCCATTACCTCTTCAACTATAGTCATTTTTCTTTCGATTGCAAACGTAACCAGTTTTTCAATGGTGTAATGGTTTAACATAGAAAACCTACCGTTGGCTCTCGATTCTAATCTATCACTCCGATTTGCAAACGGATTTCACTGAAGCTGTAACTTTCATCCCAGAACATAGTTTAGGGGCCATTACCTCTTCAACTATAGTCATTTTTCTTTCGATTGCAAACGTAACCAGTTTTTCAATGGTGTAATGGTTTAACATAGAAAACTTACCGTTGGCTCTCGAATCTAATCTATCACTCCGATTTGCAAACGGATTTCACTGAAGCTGTAACTTTCATCCCAGAACATAGTTTAGGGGCCATTACCTCTTCAACTATAGTCATTTTTCTTTCGATTGCAAACGTAACCAGTTTTTCAATGGTGTAATGGTTTAACATACAAAACTTACCGTTGGCTCTCGATTCTAATCTATCACTCCGATTTGCAAACGGATTTCACTGAAGCTGTAGCTTTCATCCCAGAACATAGTTTAGGGGCCATTACCTCTTCAACTATAGTCATTTTTCTTTCGTTTGCAAACGTAACCAGTTTTTCAATGGTTCAGTTTTTCATAGAAAACTTACCGTTGGCTCTCGATTCTAATCTATCACTCCGATTTGCAAACGGATTTCACTGAAGCTGTAACTTTCATCCCAGAACATAGTTTAGGGGCCATTACCTCTTCAACTATAGTCATTTTTCTTTCGATTGCAAACGTAACCAGTTTTTCAATGGTGTAATGGTTTAACATAGAAAACTTACCGTTGGCTCTCGATTCTAATCTATCACTCCGATTTGCAAACGGATTTCACTGAAGCTGTAACTTTCATCCCAGAACATAGTTTAGGGGCCATTACCTCTTCAACTATAGTCATTTTTCTTTCGATTGCAAACGTAACCAGTTTTTCAATGGTGTAATGGTTTAACATAGAAAACTTACCGTTGGCTCTCGATTCTAATCTATCACTCCGATTTGCAAACGGATTTCACTGAAGCTGTAACTTTCATCCCAGAACATAGTTTAGGGGCCATTACCTCTTCAACTATAATCATTTTTCTTTCGATTGCAAACGTAACCAGTTTTTCAATGGTGTAATGGTTTAACATACAAAACCTACCGTTGGCTCTCGATTCTAATCTATCACTCCGATTTGCAAACGGATTTCACTGAAGCTGTAACTTTCATCCCAGAACATAGTTTAGGGGCCATTACCTCTTCAACTACAGTCATTTTTCTTTCGATTGCAAACGTAACCAGTTTTTCGATGGTGTAATGGTTTAACCTAGAAAACTTACCGTTGGCTCTCGATTCTAATCTATCACTCCGATTTGCAAACGGATTTCACTGAAGCTGTAACTTTCATCCCAGAACATAGTTTAGGGGCCATTACCTCTTCAACTATAATCATTTTTCTTTCGATTGCAAACGTAACCAGTTTTTCAATGGTGTAATGGTTTAACATACAAAACCTACCGTTGGCTCTCGATTCTAATCTATCACTCCGATTTGCAAACGGATTTCACTGAAGCTGTAACTTTCATCCCAGAACATAGTTTAGGGGCCATTACCTCTTCAACTATAGTCATTTTTCTTTCGATTGCAAACGTAACCAGTTTTTCAATGGTGTAATGGTTTAACATAGAAAACTTACCGTTGGCTCTCGATTCTAATCTATCACTCCGATTTGCAAACGGATTTCACTGAAGCTGTAACTTTCATCCCAGAACATAGTTTAGGGGCCATTACCTCTTCAACTATAGTCATTTTTCTTTCGATTGCAAACGTAACCAGTTTTTCAATGGTGTAATGGTTTAACATAGAAAACTTACCGTTGGCTCTCGATTCTAATCTATCACTCCGATTTGCAAACGGATTTCACTGAAGCTGTAACTTTCATCCCAGAACATAGTTTAGGGGCCATTACCTCTTCAACTATAGTCATTTTTCTTTCGATTGCAAACGTAACCAGTTTTTCAATGGTGTAATGGTTTAACATAGAAAACTTACCGTTGGCTCTCGATTCTAATCTATCACTCCGATTTGCAAACGGATTTCACTGAAGCTGTAACTTTCATCCCAGAACATAGTTTAGGGGCCATTACCTCTTCAACTATAGTCATTTTTCTTTCGATTGCAAACGTAACCAGTTTTTCAATGGTGTAATGGTTTAACATAGAAAACTTACCGTTGGCTCTCGATTCTAATCTATCACTCCGATTTGCAAACGGATTTCACTGAAGCTGTAACTTTCATCCCAGAACATAGTTTAGGAGCCATTACCTCTTCAACTATAGTCATTTTTCTTTCGATTGCAAACGTAACCAGTTTTTCAATGGTGTAATGGTTTAACATAGAAAACTTACCGTTGGCTCTCGATTCTAATCTATCACTCCGATTTGCAAACGGATTTCACTGAAGCTGTAACTTTCATCCCAGAACATAGTTTAGGGGCCATTACCTCTTCAACTATAGTCATTTTTCTTTCGATTGCAAACGTAACCAGTTTTTCAATGGTGTAATGGTTTAACATAGAAAACTTACCGTTGGCTCTCGATTCTAATCTATCACTCCGATTTGCAAACGGATTTCACTGAAGCTGTAACTTTCATCCCAGAACATAGTTTAGGGGCCATTACCTCTTCAACTATAGTCATTTTTCTTTCGATTGCAAACGTAACCAGTTTTTCAATGGTGTAATGGTTTAACATAGAAAACTTACCGTTGGCTCTCGATTCTAATCTATCACTCCGATTTGCAAACGGATTTCACTGAAGCTGTAACTTTCATCCCAGAACATAGTTTAGGGGCCATTACCTCTTCAACTATAGTCATTTTTCTTTCGATTGCAAACGTAACCAGTTTTTCAATGGTGTAATGGTTTAACATAGAAAACTTACCGTTGGCTCTCGATTCTAATCTATCACTCCGATTTGCAAACGGATTTCACTGAAGCTGTAACTTTCATCCCAGAACATAGTTTAGGGGCCATTACCTCTTCAACTATAGTCATTTTTCTTTCGATTGCAAACGTAACCAGTTTTTCAATGGTGTAATGGTTTAACATAGAAAACTTACCGTTGGCTCTCGATTCTAATCTATCACTCCGATTTGCAAACGGATTTCACTGAAGCTGTAACTTTCATCCCAGAACATAGTTTAGGGGCCATTACCTCTTCAACTATAGTCATTTTTCTTTCGATTGCAAACGTAACCAGTTTTTCAATGGTGTAATGGTTTAACATAGAAAATTTACCGTTGGCTCTCGATTCTAATCTATCACTCCGATTTGCAAACGGATTTCACTGAAGCTGTAACTTTCATCCCAGAACATAGTTTAGGGGCCATTACCTCTTCAACTATAGTCATTTTTCTTTCGATTGCAAACGTAACCAGTTTTTCAATGGTGTAATGGTTTAACATAGAAAACCTACCGTTGGCTCTCGATTCTAATCTATCACTCCGATTTGCAAACGGATTTCACTGAAGCTGTAACTTTCATCCCAGAACATAGTTTAGGGGCCATTACCTCTTCAACTATAGTCATTTTTCTTTCGATTGCAAACGTAACCAGTTTTTCAATGGTGTAATGGTTTAACATAGAAAACTTACCGTTGGCTCTCGAATCTAATCTATCACTCCGATTTGCAAACGGATTTCACTGAAGCTGTAACTTTCATCCCAGAACATAGTTTAGGGGCCATTACCTCTTCAACTATAGTCATTTTTCTTTCGATTGCAAACGTAACCAGTTTTTCAATGGTGTAATGGTTTAACATACAAAACTTACCGTTGGCTCTCGATTCTAATCTATCACTCCGATTTGCAAACGGATTTCACTGAAGCTGTAGCTTTCATCCCAGAACATAGTTTAGGGGCCATTACCTCTTCAACTATAGTCATTTTTCTTTCGTTTGCAAACGTAACCAGTTTTTCAATGGTTCAGTTTTTCATAGAAAACTTACCGTTGGCTCTCGATTCTAATCTATCACTCCGATTTGCAAACGGATTTCACTGAAGCTGTAACTTTCATCCCAGAACATAGTTTAGGGGCCATTACCTCTTCAACTATAGTCATTTTTCTTTCGATTGCAAACGTAACCAGTTTTTCAATGGTGTAATGGTTTAACATAGAAAACTTACCGTTGGCTCTCGATTCTAATCTATCACTCCGATTTGCAAACGGATTTCACTGAAGCTGTAACTTTCATCCCAGAACATAGTTTAGGGGCCATTACCTCTTCAACTATAGTCATTTTTCTTTCGATTGCAAACGTAACCAGTTTTTCAATGGTGTAATGGTTTAACATAGAAAACTTACCGTTGGCTCTCGATTCTAATCTATCACTCCGATTTGCAAACGGATTTCACTGAAGCTGTAACTTTCATCCCAGAACATAGTTTAGGGGCCATTACCTCTTCAACTATAACCATTTTTCTTTCGATTGCAAACGTAACCAGTTTTTCAATGGTGTAATGGTTTAACATACAAAACCTACCGTTGGCTCTCGATTCTAATCTATCACTCCGATTTGCAAACGGATTTCACTGAAGCTGTAACTTTCATCCCAGAACATAGTTTAGGGGCCATTACCTCTTCAACTACAGTCATTTTTCTTTCGATTGCAAACGTAACCAGTTTTTCAATGGTGTAATGGTTTAACCTAGAAAACTTACCGTTGGCTCTCGATTCTAATCTATCACTCCGATTTGCAAACGGATTTCACTGAAGCTGTAACTTTCATCCCAGAACATAGTTTAGGGGCCATTACCTCTTCAACTATAATCATTTTTCTTTCGATTGCAAACGTAACCAGTTTTTCAATGGTGTAATGGTTTAACATACAAAACCTACCGTTGGCTCTCGATTCTAATCTATCACTCCGATTTGCAAACGGATTTCACTGAAGCTGTAACTTTCATCCCAGAACATAGTTTAGGGGCCATTACCTCTTCAACTATAGTCATTTTTCTTTCGATTGCAAACGTAACCAGTTTTTCAATGGTGTAATGGTTTAACATAGAAAACTTACCGTTGGCTCTCGATTCTAATCTATCACTCCGATTTGCAAACGGATTTCACTGAAGCTGTAACTTTCATCCCAGAACATAGTTTAGGGGCCATTACCTCTTCAACTATAGTCATTTTTCTTTCGATTGCAAACGTAACCAGTTTTTCAATGGTGTAATGGTTTAACATAGAAAACTTACCGTTGGCTCTCGATTCTAATCTATCACTCCGATTTGCAAACGGATTTCACTGAAGCTGTAACTTTCATCCCAGAACATAGTTTAGGGGCCATTACCTCTTCAACTATAGTCATTTTTCTTTCGATTGCAAACGTAACCAGTTTTTCAATGGTGTAATGGTTTAACATAGAAAACTTACCGTTGGCTCTCGATTCTAATCTATCACTCCGATTTGCAAACGGATTTCACTGAAGCTGTAACTTTCATCCCAGAACATAGTTTAGGGGCCATTACCTCTTCAACTATAGTCATTTTTCTTTCGATTGCAAACGTAACCAGTTTTTCAATGGTGTAATGGTTTAACATAGAAAACTTACCGTTGGCTCTCGATTCTAATCTATCACTCCGATTTGCAAACGGATTTCACTGAAGCTGTAACTTTCATCCCAGAACATAGTTTAGGAGCCATTACCTCTTCAACTATAGTCATTTTTCTTTCGATTGCAAACGTAACCAGTTTTTCAATGGTGTAATGGTTTAACATAGAAAACTTACCGTTGGCTCTCGATTCTAATCTATCACTCCGATTTGCAAACGGATTTCACTGAAGCTGTAACTTTCATCCCAGAACATAGTTTAGGGGCCATTACCTCTTCAACTATAGTCATTTTTCTTTCGATTGCAAACGTAACCAGTTTTTCAATGGTGTAATGGTTTAACATAGAAAACTTACCGTTGGCTCTCGATTCTAATCTATCACTCCGATTTGCAAACGGATTTCACTGAAGCTGTAACTTTCATCCCAGAACATAGTTTAGGGGCCATTACCTCTTCAACTATAGTCATTTTTCTTTCGATTGCAAACGTAACCAGTTTTTCAATGGTGTAATGGTTTAACATAGAAAACTTACCGTTGGCTCTCGATTCTAATCTATCACTCCGATTTGCAAACGGATTTCACTGAAGCTGTAACTTTCATCCCAGAACATAGTTTAGGGGCCATTACCTCTTCAACTATAGTCATTTTTCTTTCGATTGCAAACGTAACCAGTTTTTCAATGGTGTAATGGTTTAACATAGAAAACTTACCGTTGGCTCTCGATTCTAATCTATCACTCCGATTTGCAAACGGATTTCACTGAAGCTGTAACTTTCATCCCAGAACATAGTTTAGGGGCCATTACCTCTTCAACTATAGTCATTTTTCTTTCGATTGCAAACGTAACCAGTTTTTCAATGGTGTAATGGTTTAACATAGAAAACTTACCGTTGGCTCTCGATTCTAATCTATCACTCCGATTTGCAAACGGATTTCACTGAAGCTGTAACTTTCATCCCAGAACATAGTTTAGGGGCCATTACCTCTTCAACTATAGTCATTTTTCTTTCGATTGCAAACGTAACCAGTTTTTCAATGGTGTAATGGTTTAACATAGAAAACTTACCGTTGGCTCTCGATTCTAATCTATCACTCCGATTTGCAAACGGATTTCACTGAAGCTGTAACTTTCATCCCAGAACATAGTTTAGGGGCCATTACCTCTTCAACTATAATCATTTTTCTTTCGATTGCAAACGTAACCAGTTTTTCAATGGTGTAATGGTTTAACATACAAAACCTACCGTTGGCTCTCGATTCTAATCTATCACTCCGATTTGCAAACGGATTTCACTGAAGCTGTAACTTTCATCCCAGAACATAGTTTAGGGGCCATTACCTCTTCAACTACAGTCATTTTTCTTTCGATTGCAAACGTAACCAGTTTTTCAATGGTGTAATGGTTTAACCTAGAAAACTTACCGTTGGCTCTCGATTCTAATCTATCACTCCGATTTGCAAACGGATTTCACTGAAGCTGTAACTTTCATCCCAGAACATAGTTTAGGGGCCATTACCTCTTCAACTATAATCATTTTTCTTTCGATTGCAAACGTAACCAGTTTTTCAATGGTGTAATGGTTTAACATACAAAACCTACCGTTGGCTCTCGATTCTAATCTATCACTCCGATTTGCAAACGGATTTCACTGAAGCTGTAACTTTCATCCCAGAACATAGTTTAGGGGCCATTACCTCTTCAACTATAGTCATTTTTCTTTCGATTGCAAACGTAACCAGTTTTTCAATGGTGTAATGGTTTAACATAGAAAACTTACCGTTGGCTCTCGATTCTAATCTATCACTCCGATTTGCAAACGGATTTCACTGAAGCTGTAACTTTCATCCCAGAACATAGTTTAGGGGCCATTACCTCTTCAACTATAGTCATTTTTCTTTCGATTGCAAACGTAACCAGTTTTTCAATGGTGTAATGGTTTAACATAGAAAACTTACCGTTGGCTCTCGATTCTAATCTATCACTCCGATTTGCAAACGGATTTCACTGAAGCTGTAACTTTCATCCCAGAACATAGTTTAGGGGCCATTACCTCTTCAACTATAGTCATTTTTCTTTCGATTGCAAACGTAACCAGTTTTTCAATGGTGTAATGGTTTAACATAGAAAACTTACCGTTGGCTCTCGATTCTAATCTATCACTCCGATTTGCAAACGGATTTCACTGAAGCTGTAACTTTCATCCCAGAACATAGTTTAGGGGCCATTACCTCTTCAACTATAGTCATTTTTCTTTCGATTGCAAACGTAACCAGTTTTTCAATGGTGTAATGGTTTAACATAGAAAACTTACCGTTGGCTCTCGATTCTAATCTATCACTCCGATTTGCAAACGGATTTCACTGAAGCTGTAACTTTCATCCCAGAACATAGTTTAGGGGCCATTACCTCTTCAACTATAGTCATTTTTCTTTCGATTGCAAACGTAACCAGTTTTTCAATGGTGTAATGGTTTAACATAGAAAACTTACCGTTGGCTCTCGATTCTAATCTATCACTCCGATTTGCAAACGGATTTCACTGAAGCTGTAACTTTCATCCCAGAACATAGTTTAGGAGCCATTACCTCTTCAACTATAGTCATTTTTCTTTCGATTGCAAACGTAACCAGTTTTTCAATGGTGTAATGGTTTAACATAGAAAACTTACCGTTGGCTCTCGATTCTAATCTATCACTCCGATTTGCAAACGGATTTCACTGAAGCTGTAACTTTCATCCCAGAACATAGTTTAGGGGCCATTACCTCTTCAACTATAGTCATTTTTCTTTCGATTGCAAACGTAACCAGTTTTTCAATGGTGTAATGGTTTAACATAGAAAACTTACCGTTGGCTCTCGATTCTAATCTATCACTCCGATTTGCAAACGGATTTCACTGAAGCTGTAACTTTCATCCCAGAACATAGTTTAGGGGCCATTACCTCTTCAACTATAGTCATTTTTCTTTCGATTGCAAACGTAACCAGTTTTTCAATGGTGTAATGGTTTAACATAGAAAACTTACCGTTGGCTCTCGATTCTAATCTATCACTCCGATTTGCAAACGGATTTCACTGAAGCTGTAACTTTCATCCCAGAACATAGTTTAGGGGCCATTACCTCTTCAACTATAGTCATTTTTCTTTCGATTGCAAACGTAACCAGTTTTTCAATGGTGTAATGGTTTAACATAGAAAACTTACCGTTGGCTCTCGATTCTAATCTATCACTCCGATTTGCAAACGGATTTCACTGAAGCTGTAACTTTCATCCCAGAACATAGTTTAGGGGCCATTACCTCTTCAACTATAGTCATTTTTCTTTCGATTGCAAACGTAACCAGTTTTTCAATGGTGTAATGGTTTAACATAGAAAACTTACCGTTGGCTCTCGATTCTAATCTATCACTCCGATTTGCAAACGGATTTCACTGAAGCTGTAACTTTCATCCCAGAACATAGTTTAGGGGCCATTACCTCTTCAACTATAGTCATTTTTCTTTCGATTGCAAACGTAACCAGTTTTTCAATGGTGTAATGGTTTAACATAGAAAACTTACCGTTGGCTCTCGATTCTAATCTATCACTCCGATTTGCAAACGGATTTCACTGAAGCTGTAACTTTCATCCCAGAACATAGTTTAGGGGCCATTACCTCTTCAACTATAGTCATTTTTCTTTCGATTGCAAACGTAACCAGTTTTTCAATGGTGTAATGGTTTAACATAGAAAACTTACCGTTGGCTCTCGATTCTAATCTATCACTCCGATTTGCAAACGGATTTCACTGAAGCTGTAACTTTCATCCCAGAACATAGTTTAGGGGCCATTACCTCTTCAACTATAGTCATTTTTCTTTCGATTGCAAACGTAACCAGTTTTTCAATGGTGTAATGGTTTAACATACAAAACTTACCGTTGGCTCTCGATTCTAATCTATCACTCCGATTTGCAAACGGATTTCACTGAAGCTGTAACTTTTATCCCAGAACATAGTTTAGGGGTCATTACCTCTTCAACTATAGTCATTTTTCTTTCGATTGCAAACGTAACCAGTTTTTCAATGGTGTAATGGTTTACCATAGAAAACTTACCGTTGGCTCTCGATTCTAATCTATCACTCCGATTTGCAAACGGATTTCACTGAAGCTGTAACTTTCATCCCAGAACATAGTTTAGGGGCCATTACCTCTTCAACTATAGTCATTTTTCTTTCGATTGCAAACGTAACCAGTTTTTCAATGGTGTAATGGTTTAACATAGAAAACTTACCGTTGGCTCTCGATTCTAATCTATCACTCCGATTTGCAAACGGATTTCACTGAAGCTGTAACTTTCATCCCAGAACATAGTTTAGGGGCCATTACCTCTTCAACTATAGTCATTTTTCTTTCGATTGCAAACGTAACCAGTTTTTCAATGGTGTAATGGTTTAACATAGAAAACTTACCGTTGGCTCTCGAATCTAATCTATCACTCCGATTTGCAAACGGATTTCACTGAAGCTGTAACTTTCATCCCAGAACATAGTTTAGGGGCCATTACCTCTTCAACTATAGTCATTTTTCTTTCGATTGCAAACGTAACCAGTTTTTCAATGGTGTAATGGTTTAACCTAGAAAACTTACCGTTGGCTCTCGATTCTAATCTATCACTCCGATTTGCAAACGGATTTCACTGAAGCTGTAACTTTCATCCCAGAACATAGTTTAGGGGCCATTACCTCTTCAACTATAATCATTTTTCTTTCGATTGCAAACGTAACCAGTTTTTCAATGGTGTAATGGTTTAACATACAAAACCTACCGTTGGCTCTCGATTCTAATCTATCACTCCGATTTGCAAACGGATTTCACTGAAGCTGTAACTTTCATCCCAGAACATAGTTTAGGGGCCATTACCTCTTCAACTATAGTCATTTTTCTTTCGATTGCAAACGTAACCAGTTTTTCAATGGTGTAATGGTTTAACATAGAAAACTTACCGTTGGCTCTCGATTCTAATCTATCACTCCGATTTGCAAACGGATTTCACTGAAGCTGTAACTTTCATCCCAGAACATAGTTTAGGGGCCATTACCTCTTCAACTATAGTCATTTTTCTTTCGATTGCAAACGTAACCAGTTTTTCAATGGTGTAATGGTTTAACATAGAAAACTTACCGTTGGCTCTCGATTCTAATCTATCACTCCGATTTGCAAACGGATTTCACTGAAGCTGTAACTTTCATCCCAGAACATAGTTTAGGGGCCATTACCTCTTCAACTATAGTCATTTTTCTTTCGATTGCAAACGTAACCAGTTTTTCAATGGTGTAATGGTTTAACATAGAAAGGGGGGCGTGGCTACGCAGCAGAGCTGAATGGAGGCTTGATCCCTGAGCTCCTGCTGTGATCACCCTTCAGAGCGACCTAAAGCAACCCAGAAAGCCCCAAAACAGCACAAAAAGGTGGGTGAACACCCCAGGATGGCTTCAGGCTACCGGAGAGTGTCTCAAAGACAGCAGAAACAGAGCAATTCAGTCCCCAGGAAGCTCTCCACGTTCTTTACTGAGGAAAACCAAGATGGCGCCGGCCATTACAGGCCCAGCCTGCATCAGGAGGCTAACTACAGGACCCCTCCACCGCTAGACCAGAGGAACAGGTATAGCCTTTTATTCACTCCCCAGGGAAGGAGAGACAGAGCGGACATACTGGAGGAGGAAAGTGAGGAGGAATATGGCATGCGGAGATCGGCAGAGGACAACAGAGAGCGAAGCCCGCTGAAGACGCCACAAACTTCCGGACTACAGCGCGATTCCGTACGGAAATCCGACTATATACGGAAATTCGAATCCGACCGCTTACGGAAATCCGAATCTGGAGACCCCAAGGTAGGACTCACACCGCACTCTACTCCTAGCCCATCTGAACAGCAGTCCCACCCAACCACCTATCCCGAACAGCAGACGCTTGCTGAGCAACAACCTCATCCACCCATCCATCCATCCCCAACTGCACAACGTCACCCACCAGAAAACATATTTAGCACACTGGCCGCATTCCCTGCATCTGAAGAACCTATGTCACAGCAATTCTTCAAAAACTTTATGCTTTCCTTCAGCCAGATGCTAAGTGACAATATTACAGGCACCAGAGCAGACCTAAACACACTCGCAGGCAATGTTGAGGTATTCGCTGCTGACACAGACCAGAGGATCTGCCTGCTGGAAAATAAGGTGATTGAAATGTCCAAAAATTATAATGTCCTGGTGGATGCACATAAACAACTAGCGGATGAGAACAAGTGGATGAAGGAAAAGATAGCAGATGGGGAGGACAGAAACAGGAGGAATAACATAAAGATAAGAGGGGTCCCTGAAACTGTCGCCAATGACCAGCTGAATGCGTATGTAGCAGACATCCTACACGCCACACTTCCTGACCTCAATCAAAGTGAGCTCACAGTGGATAGGGCCCACAGACTTCCCAAACCGGCCCATCTAGGAAAGAACCTACCAAGAGACGTCATAACTAGGATCCATTTCTTTCATGTCAAGGAGAAGTTACTGGCGGCAACAAGAGAGGGAAAGAAACTTCCAGGAGAGTACAAAGACCTTTCCCTGTTCCAGGATCTATCTCAGGCTACGTTGAAGACCAGAAGAGACTTCTCACAGGTGACAACTACACTGAGGTACAGAAAGATTCCTTACAATTGGGGGTTCCCCCCCAAACTGATAATTTTTGACCATGGTACCACACACATTGTTAAAACCCCTGATGAAGGCCTTGATTTGCTGGCCAAGTGGGAGATCCCTGTTTTCATCCCAAGAGATCCAGTCAGAGATAGATCATTCCGCCCTCCTATCTCTCCCAAGCCGAGACAACTCCAAACATCGATGGACACCACCCCACCTTTGAACGTAGAGGAACAACTTAAAGCTGGGGAAACCACGGGTACCACCTGAACTCTGGGTGATCCCCCACGGAACTTTTTCCCCCAACTAGACTTACCCCCTTAGGAATTCCTTTCCTGTAGGTGGTCAGTCACACTGGACGTCCACACCGGTGGACACTGACCGTAAGGTCATTGACTGTTTTTTGGAAGTTTAGACTTCCTGTTCTTTTTCTGTACTTCCTATTAAGTTTATTGTTATAGTTATTTTTTATCCTTTCTCTACCCCTCTTTAAGGAGTAGAGACACAGGGTTGGGTCAATTTAAGGGGGGTACGCAGAGGTAGAACCGGATGCCTCTGCGCGCCCACCTCGGCCTTACCCTGACTTCTCTTCTGTTTCCTTTATTATTTTTTATTAGTATTAAGGTTTGCACACTGTCATGTCCACTAACTAAACTCTTTTTCCTCAGAGCCGAGATATATGGACGTTCTGGTAAGATAAGGTTTTATGATAACAACTCATGTTTTCTGCTTTTTCTATTTTATCTGTTTGATCAAGGGGATGTTTGCTTCATAGGTATTTTACAGCATAATATGAGGTATCATGAGTGATTGCCAACTTTTGTCTCTGAATGTAAGAGGGTTAAACTCTTATAGGAAAAGATATTTACTAAATAAGCTAACCAAAGAACAAAAACCAGACATTATTTGTCTACAAGAAACTCATTTATCAAAAATATCGGCATCTAGATTAAAAATCCACAACTATTCTACGGTTTTCCACTCAACATTCAGAGACAAAAGGAAAGCGGGAGTTTGTATCGCAATCAGGGATACTCTGGGACTGGTGGTGGAGAGGTCACATTGTAGTGAGGACGGTAGATTGGTGATGATTGCTGGGACTATTAACTCCCAAAATTTTACGTTTGCCAATATTTATGCCCCCAATCACCATCAAGTAAAATTTCTTAATAAAACATTCCAAAAAATACAAAAATTCCAAAAAGGTAATTTATTTATAGTAGGAGACATGAATGCAGTAGTCGACCCCCTATTAGACTCAACATCACAAACAAGAAGAGCCCAATCCATACTCCTGCCCTCACTAATCAAGAATGAATTATTTGACACTTGGAGGTGTATTCACCCCAAGGAAAAGGGTTACAGTTTTTATTCGCCAATCTACCAGTCCTTCACTAGGATAGACCATTGTTTAACCGACAGATTCTCTCTACCACTGGTCTCAGACATTACTATTGGTTCAAGAATTTGGTCCGATCACTCCCCTCTCACAGTCAAATTTTACTTAAAAGACGCTTCCCCCAAACAGACCAACTGGAAACTAAACAAATTCCTAATTAACTCAGAACACATTTTTCCCCTTATAAAAAACGAATTGCTGGAATATTTCCACTTTAATGATGCTAGTGTAACCTCCAGGGTCTCCTTATGGAATGCACACAAGGCATTCATGAGAGGAGTTCTCATGAAACAAGGAGCTATACACAAAAAGAAAGTAAGAGAAAAAACAGACCTTTTATTAAACAAAATCAGATCATTGGAAGTGGAGATATTCAGCAAAAATAAAAAAGGACTGACCAAGGAACTGGAGGAGAGGAGACAGGAGCTGGCAGAGTGTATGTACTATGAGTATGATAAATGGCAGACTAGACTAAGAGAGGATTGGTACCATGGAGGAAACAAAGCTGGTAAAGCAATGGCCCGGAAGATCAAAGGCCAAAGAATTTCCCAAAGAATTTTGAAGATGAAACATCCCCTAACAAAAACAGAAGTGCATCACCCTAAAGATATAGTAGAAGCGTTAGCCAAGTATTATGAAGGCCTATATAATTTAGAATTAGACCCCAACATCCCCTCCCCAACCCCACAAAAAATTGATAAATATTTAGATAAAGTAAACCTCCCCTCACTATCTGATTTTGAAAAGAAATATCTCTCCACCCCCTTTTCCCAAGCTGAAGTAGAAAATGTCATTAACACCTTAAAAAGAGATAAAGCCCCAGGCCCAGATGGTTACATAAACGATTATTATAAAAAATTTGTCAGTATCCTATCCAAGCCCCTAACTAATATGTTTAACGAAATAGCCACCCAACGTAGTTTCCCCAAAGAATCTTTAACCGCCTTCATATCCACTATCCCTAAAGAAGACAAAAACCCTGCAGACCCCAGTAGCTATAGACCTATTTCACTCCTCAACACTGACGTAAAGATATATGCCAAAATTATTGCTAACAGATTATCCCCCCTAATGCCCCAGCTTATTAATTCAGACCAGGTAGGTTTTATTAGAGGTAGGTCAACAAACGACGGCACAAGAAAGGCCCTCGCCATACTCCATCAGATCAAGCTCTGTCGGACGCCTACCCTCCTCGTCTCTTTAGACGCGGAGAAGGCGTTCGACAGAGTTAACTGGCTATATATGTCCAGACTTCTTTCCAAATTTGGAATACCAGACTTCCTCCATGGTGCCATCCTAGCGTTATATACCTGCCCATCCGCTTGTGTTGCCTCTTCTGGCTCTGTCTCCTCACCTTTTAACATCACCAATGGTACCCGCCAGGGTTGTCCTCTCTCCCCCTTAATTTTTAATTTGACATTGGAACCCCTTGCACAAAAAATTAGAAATAATCCCAATATCCACGGTATTAAGATTGGTAACTATTCCACTAAATTAGGCCTCTATGCAGACGATGTGATACTATTTATCCAAAAACCCTCGATATCACTGCCAAATGCAACAGAGGAACTTGATGAGTTCTCAACAGTATCATATTACAAGCTCAATGAGCAAAAGACGGTCATTCTCCCTTGCTTCATACCTGCTAAGATGAAAGAAACTCTTAAGCAGTCCTGCCAGTACACCTGGAACGAGAAATCCATTAAATATCTTGGTATCCAGCTCACCCCAACCATTGCACAGATTTATAGAGAAAACTACGGCCCTTGGTTATCCAAAATTAAAGATAAGTTAGAATCCCTTTCCAAAGTAGAATTTTCATGGCTAGGTAGAATTGCAGCATTTAAAATGATGATCCTTCCCCAACTCCTCTACCTGTTCCGGAATCTCCCAATAAGAGTTCCCCAAAAATTCTTCACAGAATTACAAAAACAATTAAATCGATATTTTCTAAGAAACAGAAAAGCCAGGTTCTCCAATAAAATATTAACATCACACATCTCCAATATGGGTCTAGGTGCACCAAATGTGGAACTTTATTACAAGGCCACAGTTCTGGACCAATCCAGGTCAATCTGGACAAAAGATTCCACAAAACAATGGGTTGTTATTGAGGAAGAGCAACTACCACTAAAATCATTTAGAGAGTTTCTAGAATCCAGATTGACCTGGAAAATCCAACAACATATCCAGAACCCTGTCACTGCCAACTCTCTTAGATTATGGAAAGAACTAACTAATTTGAGCAAAAACGAGACGATGGCAGTGACAGTACCAACTTCCCTAGACACTTTGCATGCAGCTATAAAGAACTTGAATTTGGAGACCTGGACTGACCATGGATTAAAATCCATAGAAGATCTGTTGGGAGATTCCGGAATAAGATCCTTTGAAGACTTAACAGAAACATATGGAATCCCATCAACAGAGAAACCCACCTATGATAGAGTAGCTAGATTTTTTAATAAACATCCTTATACCCCCATCACCTTAGAACCCAAAATTATAAAACTCATTCAATTAGAAAACACTCATTTAAAAGGAACCTCAATATTTTATAGAACTTTACTAGACCTAAAAGAAACTTTCCCAAAATGGCAACTAACCAGGTGGCAGGACTGGCTGGGAGATGAAGCTGAAGTGGGTGTGGAAGAATGGGAGATGGCCGTCAAAGCACTCAAAAAGGTTTCTCACTGTGTGGGACACCATGAGAGTTTACTTAAAAGCATTTGGCGGTGGTATCTAACCCCCGAAAAGATAAGCAAATTTGATACCCATACATCCCCCCTGTGTTGGAGGGGCTGCAACCTGGCGGGTACCATGGAACATATCCTTTGGGAGTGCCCCAAGCTCCAGAACATGTGGAAAGATATTGGGACCTTTCTCCAACAACTCCCAATGTCTTTACAAACTATCCCCCCAGGCTTAGCGGTGTTAAATTTGGGTGCTCATTCTCTTCCTCCTCAGGAAAGAATGATCATCACTCATGTATTTATAGTGGTGAGAGGATTGTTAGCTCTATACTGGAAATCCCCCTACATACCAACTTTGGAGGAAATCCTCAGAAGAGTAGAGTCCAATCTTTTGGCCGAAAAGGCCTGGTCCATCAGGTGTGGAAATGTAAATTCCTTTCTTAAGAAAGCCGCTCTCTGGCCAACAGTTTATTTGAGTTCCAAACTATCAGATTTTTAAACAATCTCACTTCTCTTCCTTATGTGACATCAGGATAAGTGTGTATGTTACTCGTATGATCTTACCAGCACCTCCATCCCATTTGGTTCATCCTATATCTCTATTTTCCTTCTAAAGCTCTAAATTATCTGGACATGACAGTGTGCATAGTAGAATAGTTGAATAGAATAGGTTAGGTTTAGGTTTAGGTTTAGGTAGTTAGTAATCAGTATTGTACATCAACATAATATTTGGAATCCCAACCAACCAACCATACGACATAGGAAGTCACCCCCATGCATTGCCTATTCCTGGTGTGCAACCTGAGGCAATATGGTAAACCTGTATATGGGTCTTACTCCCTGGGATCTATGTGGAGGGTTAGTCCCTCATTTCCCAGGTTGAGAGAGACCTGCTAATCACAGAATCTACTTCCACCATCTTGCCATGCACACCTTGAGTAGGAGCTAATTCCCCTTCACAATCATTTCTCTGATTTCTACATGTCAAATGAATATTTGGCATTTAGACTAACCAATTGACCCCAACCCAAGTAGTCAGATGTGTCAGTCATTATAACCAAACATTACTAACTCCAACACAATTGCAGTATACCATATTTAACAATAATTTAACAATTTTTTGATTTACAAGACCCCACAGGGAATCAGAAACCCATAGTATACAATTTAAAATAATTAAAATAACTTTGTATAAATTAATACTAAAATAATACACAATGATAGTACTCAATGATAGTTGGAAAAATTAAACATAGCTCAACATAAGAATATGAGGAATTGTTTAGAACACATTATACGCATTTACGCGCTCTTCGACAATGCTCATTACGTATAATGTACAATCACTACAAGTAGCTACATATCAAATACGCGTTCTAAACCGGTTCTACGCGTATTTTCCCAACAATTAGTTACCTCCACTATCCTCTTCAAAGTAAAACTTTAATAACTCAATACTTCATTACTCCTCCTTAACTATTCTCTTCTTTTTTCTTATGAAGGTTATAAAGATTTATGTTCATATTTTCATATTATACTTTGTACCAATAAAGATAAGTCCTCTTAAAAACAACTAGAAACATCTGCTCAAAAAACAAATGTAAGTAATCTACATCAATGCTCAATTTCAATTTTACTGCAATTGATCTGCATTTGATTTCTGATATGCCTATCTACTTGTTTTTGCACTCACTGTTAAAATTTGAAAATTCCAATAAAAATACTATTGTTACTGGTTTAACATAGAAAACTTACCGTTGGCTCTCGATTCTAATCTATCACTCCGATTTGCAAACGGATTTCACTGAAGCTGTAACTTTCATCCCAGAACATAGTTTAGGAGCCATTACCTCTTCAACTATAGTCATTTTTCTTTCGATTGCAAACGTAACCAGTTTTTCAATGGTGTAATGGTTTAACATAGAAAACTTACCGTTGGCTCTCGATTCTAATCTATCACTCCGATTTGCAAACGGATTTCACTGAAGCTGTAACTTTCATCCCAGAACATAGTTTAGGGGCCATTACCTCTTCAACTATAGTCATTTTTCTTTCGATTGCAAACGTAACCAGTTTTTCAATGGTGTAATGGTTTAACATAGAAAACTTACCGTTGGCTCTCGATTCTAATCTATCACTCCGATTTGCAAACGGATTTCACTGAAGCTGTAACTTTCATCCCAGAACATAGTTTAGGGGCCATTACCTCTTCAACTATAGTCATTTTTCTTTCGATTGCAAACGTAACCAGTTTTTCAATGGTGTAATGGTTTAACATAGAAAACTTACCGTTGGCTCTCGATTCTAATCTATCACTCCGATTTGCAAACGGATTTCACTGAAGCTGTAACTTTCATCCCAGAACATAGTTTAGGGGCCATTACCTCTTCAACTATAGTCATTTTTCTTTCGATTGCAAACGTAACCAGTTTTTCAATGGTGTAATGGTTTAACATAGAAAACTTACCGTTGGCTCTCGATTCTAATCTATCACTCCGATTTGCAAACGGATTTCACTGAAGCTGTAACTTTCATCCCAGAACATAGTTTAGGGGCCATTACCTCTTCAACTATAGTCATTTTTCTTTCGATTGCAAACGTAACCAGTTTTTCAATGGTGTAATGGTTTAACATAGAAAACTTACCGTTGGCTCTCGATTCTAATCTATCACTCCGATTTGCAAACGGATTTCACTGAAGCTGTAACTTTCATCCCAGAACATAGTTTAGGAGCCATTACCTCTTCAACTATAGTCATTTTTCTTTCGATTGCAAACGTAACCAGTTTTTCAATGGTGTAATGGTTTAACATAGAAAACTTACCGTTGGCTCTCGATTCTAATCTATCACTCCGATTTGCAAACGGATTTCACTGAAGCTGTAACTTTCATCCCAGAACATAGTTTAGGGGCCATTACCTCTTCAACTATAGTCATTTTTCTTTCGATTGCAAACGTAACCAGTTTTTCAATGGTGTAATGGTTTAACATAGAAAACTTACCGTTGGCTCTCGATTCTAATCTATCACTCCGATTTGCAAACGGATTTCACTGAAGCTGTAACTTTCATCCCAGAACATAGTTTAGGGGCCATTACCTCTTCAACTATAGTCATTTTTCTTTCGATTGCAAACGTAACCAGTTTTTCAATGGTGTAATGGTTTAACATAGAAAACTTACCGTTGGCTCTCGATTCTAATCTATCACTCCGATTTGCAAACGGATTTCACTGAAGCTGTAACTTTCATCCCAGAACATAGTTTAGGGGCCATTACCTCTTCAACTATAGTCATTTTTCTTTCGATTGCAAACGTAACCAGTTTTTCAATGGTGTAATGGTTTAACATAGAAAACTTACCGTTGGCTCTCGATTCTAATCTATCACTCCGATTTGCAAACGGATTTCACTGAAGCTGTAACTTTCATCCCAGAACATAGTTTAGGGGCCATTACCTCTTCAACTATAGTCATTTTTCTTTCGATTGCAAACGTAACCAGTTTTTCAATGGTGTAATGGTTTAACATAGAAAACTTACCGTTGGCTCTCGATTCTAATCTATCACTCCGATTTGCAAACGGATTTCACTGAAGCTGTAACTTTCATCCCAGAACATAGTTTAGGGGCCATTACCTCTTCAACTATAGTCATTTTTCTTTCGATTGCAAACGTAACCAGTTTTTCAATGGTGTAATGGTTTAACATAGAAAACTTACCGTTGGCTCTCGATTCTAATCTATCACTCCGATTTGCAAACGGATTTCACTGAAGCTGTAACTTTCATCCCAGAACATAGTTTAGGGGCCATTACCTCTTCAACTATAGTCATTTTTCTTTCGATTGCAAACGTAACCAGTTTTTCAATGGTGTAATGGTTTAACATAGAAAACTTACCGTTGGCTCTCGATTCTAATCTATCACTCCGATTTGCAAACGGATTTCACTGAAGCTGTAACTTTCATCCCAGAACATAGTTTAGGGGCCATTACCTCTTCAACTATAGTCATTTTTCTTTCGATTGCAAACGTAACCAGTTTTTCAATGGTGTAATGGTTTAACATACAAAACTTACCGTTGGCTCTCGATTCTAATCTATCACTCCGATTTGCAAACGGATTTCACTGAAGCTGTAACTTTTATCCCAGAACATAGTTTAGGGGTCATTACCTCTTCAACTATAGTCATTTTTCTTTCGATTGCAAACGTAACCAGTTTTTCAATGGTGTAATGGTTTACCATAGAAAACTTACCGTTGGCTCTCGATTCTAATCTATCACTCCGATTTGCAAACGGATTTCACTGAAGCTGTAACTTTCATCCCAGAACATAGTTTAGGGGCCATTACCTCTTCAACTATAGTCATTTTTCTTTCGATTGCAAACGTAACCAGTTTTTCAATGGTGTAATGGTTTAACATAGAAAACTTACCGTTGGCTCTCGAATCTAATCTATCACTCCGATTTGCAAACGGATTTCACTGAAGCTGTAACTTTCATCCCAGAACATAGTTTAGGGGCCATTACCTCTTCAACTATAGTCATTTTTCTTTCGATTGCAAACGTAACCAGTTTTTCAATGGTGTAATGGTTTAACATAGAAAACTTACCGTTGGCTCTCGATTCTAATCTATCACTCCGATTTGCAAACGGATTTCACTGAAGCTGTAACTTTCATCCCAGAACATAGTTTAGGGGCCATTACCTCTTCAACTATAGTCATTTTTCTTTCGATTGCAAACGTAACCAGTTTTTCAATGGTGTAATGGTTTAACATAGAAAACCTACCGTTGGCTCTCGATTCTAATCTATCACTCCGATTTGCAAACGGATTTCACTGAAGCTGTAACTTTCATCCCAGAACATAGTTTAGGGGCCATTACCTCTTCAACTATAGTCATTTTTCTTTCGATTGCAAACGTAACCAGTTTTTCAATGGTGTAATGGTTTAACATACAAAACCTACCGTTGGCTCTCGATTCTAATCTATCACTCCGATTTGCAAACGGATTTCACTGAAGCTGTAACTTTCATCCCAGAACATAGTTTAGGGGCCATTACCTCTTCAACTATAGTCATT
>NW_027152595.1:32500-58215 GCF_040937935.1 Hyperolius riggenbachi
TGGGCCGCTCGTCATATCAAGATAAATCTCGTGGGCCGGAACACATGCATACAAAATTTTAATGCGATTCTTTAACATTTTTCTAGTAACAGCTAACATGGTGTTGGTAAAAGAAAGAAAACAGCAAACCAATAATTGTTGCACTCACCATTTGATGCTGCCCATTTTCTTAATGCGAAGTTTGCAGTGGTCTTTCAGAAACCAATTTCTGAATATTTGGCTCCAAATTTGTAACATTTATTCTCAATACAGAATGAAGATGATCATCTGTGATGCGAGAACGTGAGCCAGGTTTTGCCCTTTTCATCACAGATATAAGTGCTGGCAAAAGTGACCATTTTTAGCCCGTGTTTCCGCAAATGTGGAAAGTTTTGTGGTGAGCGTTCCGCATAAAATTCAGGTAGCAACTTTTCTCAAAATTTGTCCTGCAGCGATGTCTGGCATTGTAACTTAATCAGCTCGAAATGTAAATCACTTGGTGCAGTGGAAACATTAACTGAAAATGGGTTTTCAAACAAACGGATTTCGTTCGAGGCTGTGAAAATCTTCAAACCTTTCTTCAAAAGTTTCATTCAGCAGCATCAAAAGTTGAATCATTCTTCTCTTTGGGAAGGGACTACTCTGTTCTTGTCGCAAAGCAGCGCAAGTTGGAAAGTAAACCAATATTTATTTTTCAGCTTGTTCTATGAACACTTGCAATTTGGTTTTAAATGCACTTATGTCTGCATACACGACAGATAAGATTGTTTTTGCCTTGCAGCTTGACATTGAGCACATTCAAATATTCAGTCAAATCACAGAGGATTGTCAAATCCCATAGCCACGAGGGATCACCAAGCTCAGGAAGTTTGATTTTCCAGTCATAGATATCGCTCGTGTCGCAATTCAAAAAAGCGTTTCAATACCCTCCTCCTGCTCAAGCAGCGGACTTCAATGTGATAAATGTTGTCTTCATGTTCCAATTCCATTTCATCAAGTAATTGTCTGAAAGTCCTGTGGTTCAGTGCATGGGATCTTAATGAAGTTCACAGATTGAACAACTTCTTTCATCACATGTTCCAAATTCAACTGCTTCCCACAGAGATTTTGCTGATGTATAATGCAATGAAGCCCCAATGGTCGAGAACCATTTGATTCGATCACCTTTTGACTTACTCTCGCAACTAACCCATTGTGCCGTCCAACCATGCTTCTTGCACCATCCGTGGTCACTCCTACCAATTTACTCCAGTCTAGCGTAAGGGCATTGATCACTTCTGACACTTCTCTGAACAAGTCTTCACCAGTAGCTGTTCCATGCATTCTCTTCATTGCTGCCAGTTCCTCAGTAATTTCAAACATAGGGTTAACACCACAAATAAATATTAACAATTGAACAGTGTCAATCACATCTGTGGATTCATCAGCTGCAATTGAAAACATTTCAAACTGACTTGCCTTTTTCTTTAGCTGTAGCAGAAGATCACTTCCCAAATCTTCCACTCGTCTCGTGATAGTCATGCGCGACAAGCTAACAGCTTCAATTTCACTCTTTTTCTGGGCACAGTTCTTCCACTACAGCCAAGATGCACCTTTTTACACATTCACCTTCAGAATATGGTTTGGCTTCCTTACTCAATATATGAGCCTCTCGGAAAATTGCTCAGACTGCTGCTTCATTCTCTTTTCTTTTCTTTTTCGATTGAACATTTTTGTTATTCCACCAAGTTCTTCACGCAGTTTGGCAATTTTCTGCTCTCGGCGCAAACCAACATATTCATCATACTTAACCTAATGTATGGGTTCCACCTCTTGTTTCCACCCCATTCCTTTAGATTGTAAGCTCGCAAGGGCAGGGCTCTCACCCTTTTGTGTCATGGACTGTTATTAATTTAATTGCTTGCACACTGTTAGACATTTATACTTTTTAGTCATGTTAAATCAAATTGTAATCAGCAGTGCTTTATCTTGCATCAGTGTCCATATTTGATGTATATCATTGTCTGTATCATTATGTATCCCTTGTTTGTTTTCTTACATTGTACAGCGCCACGGAATATGTTGGCGCTTTATAAATAATAATAATAATAATAATAATAATAGTGTCGTTTAATAATCTGCTCCTTAAAGGCTGCCACCGTCTCCTTACAGATGAGAAACAATGGTTTCTCTTCTCGTTGTACGAAAAAATACAAAATTTGTCCACTTATCTTGTACATTTCTGTATCTTCAGCTTTTTCCGATCCGACATTGTGCCACCCACAGAGCCTGTAGTGTGCCCGTGTATGTGCAGAAGCAGATTAATGCAGCGATGGTAACAGAGTCCAGTAACGGTACCTGGCTCTATGTGCAGAGGCACTGATTAATGCAGCGATGGCAACTGAGTCCAGTGGTACCTGGGTGTATGTGCAGAGGCGTTGTGGGTGATTTCCCCCCACCCAGCACAGGTGCTGTGTGAGCTGCAGGTAGTTGTGGCCTACCAGTCAGAAGAAGCCGGGGTCTCAATCTGTGGGTGAAGATCAGACTGAGCGGTGTGATGTCACTGTCCCCTGAGATCAGGAATGACGTCACTGTCCCCTGAGGTTCTGTGGCCAGAGCAGTGGCAAACTGTCAGGGAGAGGAAAGGTGAAGAGCTGGAATCCTGCTGAGGAGGATCAGTGATTATAAGGGCTGCGGTGTCATGAAAGGGATCAGGGATTGTGTCATTGCTACAGCTTATACTTACACACTGTTCGCGTACTCCTGCGTCTGCCGGGATTGAGGTTATAGTTATTTATACAGCGAAGTCCCATTCTCTCCCTCACGCTCTCTGCAGTACCACTAGTACAGAGAGAAGGCCACCCATTGGTTGCTGCAGGAACCACCCTCCAATAGGAATCAGGGACTTCGCTGTATAAATAACAATACCGCAATCCCCGATTCTGGCGGTAAAACACAGGATTACGCGAACAAGGTTTAAATATTAACTGTAGCAATGGCACAATCCCTGATCGAATTGCGGGCCACAAAAGCCGGCTTCGTGGGCCACAAACGGTTGGGCACACCTGTTATAGTAAATATATCCCATATGGAAACAAAACGTCTAGGAATTAAATAAAAAAAAAAAAAAAAAAACGCCTTTATGGATGAACAGAAAGTTTAGAGATAAAATGAAACAGAAGAAGAATGCCTATAAGGTCCTAAAATCGGAGGGGACCAAGGCTGCATTAAACAAATGTAAGGAGTGCAATAAAAGTTGTAAAAAAGAAATTAGGCAAGCAAAGATTGAAGCTGAAAATCAAATCGCTAGGGATATCAAACCTAACTCAAAGAAGTTTTACAAGTACATCAACTCTAAAAAAAAAAAAAAAAAAAAAAAAGTTGACTGTATTGGACTCCTGAAGGATGAGGGGGGGGGAACTCAATGGTGGAAGCCCAAGGTAAGGCGGAGTTATTAAACACTTTGCATCCAGACCCCATTCTCCCCTTATGGACCAGAGCGGTTTTGACATTTTAGCTATGTCCCTATTTAATCGGCCATAACTTTATCCTCACTCATGACACCTAAATGATCTAGAGATTTTTGTCAGGACAAATTAGACTTTCATTGGGGGGTATTTTGTCCCCTGAAAAAATTAGTTTTCTATGCATTTTAATGGGAAAAAAAGAAAAAAATATGTATTTCTCAGTTTTACTAATTCTAGTTAAAACATAAAAAGTGCTACAGTGTATATATATCTATCCTTCCCGGGTAGATAGCCAGATGTGTCCCCCAATTTCAGCCCCCATAGTATAGTCAGATGTGTCCCCTGGTATTAGGCTCCCCCAGTATATAGCCAGATGTGCCCCTAATATTAGGTCAGCCCTCACCCATGTATAGATAGCCAGATGTGACCCTGCTAGTAGCACCCCCCCCCCCCCCCCCCAAAGCATAGCTAGCTAGATGTGCCCCTGGTGTTAGCTCATCTCACAATTTATAGTGGAGAGAGCTCATTTTTCTTGTCCCCCTGCAGTATGGATAGCCAGATGTGCCCCCATTAGAGGACCCTTCCCCCCCATTAGGCATCCTCCGTCTCCGTGCAGAGATCTTAATTTAAAGAAAATAAGAAGCAATGCAGCAAGCCTGGCTCACCTTTCCTTTCTCCAGCGATGATCCTGCAGCGGCAGCCCTTGTATGCTGAAGCTGATTCACAGCCACCTCCGTGCTGCCCGGTACGCGAGTCCTGGCTTCATGACGTCATCAAGCCGGGACTCATGTACGGGGCAGTATGGAGGTGGCTGTGAAGCTGAATACAGAGGCTGCCGCTGCAGGATCATCGCTGGATAAAAGAAAGGTGAGCCAGGCTTGCTGAACATGCTTTTTTTTTTTTAAAAGATCTCTGCACTGAGGGGGGAAAGATGAAGGATCACCGCTGTTTGCTACAGCGGTAATCGTTCATCCGCGTGGGGGGTGCTAATTGGTTAAAGGGACTCATTTCCCCTTACACCAATTAGTAATGCAGCGTAAAGTGCCGGGAGCGCGCACGATCGGGCATAGGGAAGCCACCAGTACAAAACGTATATATAAATGGTCGTGGCTTGGATGAGCCCACAGATGATGTAGATATACTGTACTGGTGGAATAAATGGTTAAATGCTTTCTTCCAATTGTAATAATAAATACTTAACCCAGGAAGAAATGAATACAAGACTAAATAGATTAAAAATTTAAACAAGGTACCTGGCCCTGATAGAATACATCCTCAGGTCCTATGAGAATTAAAGAGATATTAAAGCGGGAAAAAAATTATGATATAATAATTTGTATGTGTAGTACAGCTAAGAAATAAAACATTAGGAGCAGAGACATAAGTCTAATTGTTTCCAGTACAGGAAGAGTTAAGAAACTTCAGTTATCTCTATGCAAAAAAGCCATTAAGCTCTAGGACTTTCAAAGTCCTGGAGAGAGTGGCCTTCTGAAGTTTATTATCTCAACTGTCAGTGAAGAATTTTCTTATGCTCTGCCAGAGGAGAGGTCATTAGTTCACAAGACTGCTCTGAAACAATCATTTAGAATGCTGAGTGTTGTGTAATTTGCACATATTAGGGAATGATGCAATGTTAGAAAAAACACACTATACCTGAAAATAAAAATGAGAATATTTTCTTTGCTGCTAATCTTCTAGTAATTATCTGTAGTACACAATTCATTATATCATTTTTTTTTCACTTCACTGTCTCTAAGTTCAGTTATTGCTAAACCCCTTTATCTTCTTTTATGACTCCCCTTTCAATTTGCAGAGTTCCAGTAGACTGGCGTACAGCCCACGTTTTCCCATTATTTAAAGGGACTCCGAGCAGTACAGAAACTATGGAAAGTTGCATACCATTTTCAAGCTCTCTTTCTCCTCTTTCCAATGATATATAAACCGCTACCGTACGCCTTTTAGTTTTCGCTATTTTCGCAATCAAAGTCGCGGCAAATGCGATTTCGATCGCGAAAATACCGAAAACTAAAAGGCGTAGGGCGGCGGTTTAGGTGTCGTTGGAAAGAGGAGAAAGAGAGCTTCAAAATTGTATGTAGCTTTCCATGGTTACTTGTATTAGACAGGACGACACATTCCCCAATGTCAGCAGCTCCATTCAGCTGCCGACTTTGGGGAAAAGTCGTCCTGCGTAATACAAGTAACTATGTAAAGATGCATACCATTTTGAAGCTCTATTTCTCCTCTTTCCAACGACACCTAAACCGGCGCCCTACGCCTTTTAGTTTTCGTTATTTTCGCAATTGAAATCGCATTTGCCGCAACTTCGATCGCAAAAATAGCAAAAAACTAAAAAGGCATAGAACGGCTGTTTATATATCGTTGGAAAGAGGAGAAAGAGCTTGAAAATGGTATGCAACTTTCCATAGTTTATGCACTGCTCGGAGTCCCTTTAAGAAGGACAAAAAAAAAAAAATCAGATCTGGGAAATTATAGACCGGTAAGCTTTACATCAGTTGTGTGCAAAGTATTCGAGGGGCTACTAAGAGATACTATACAAGACTTCATAGTAGAAAATCTTATTTCTCAGCATCAGCATGGGTTTACAGGTCCTGTTTCACTACCATACTCCGCTTTTATGAGGTAGTGAACGCTAATGTGGACATTGGGAATGCTGTAGATCTGATATACTTGGACTTTGCAAAGGCCTTCGACACTTTTCCCCACAAAAGTCTGGTACAAAAGTTGAGGATGTAAGCACTGGGGAAGAGTCTGTGTGCATGTATAGGGAACTGGCTAATGGACAGAAAAAGAGTTGTGGTCAATGGATCATACTCAAAATGGGCGACTGTTAGCCGTGGGGTCCCACAGGTGTCAGTACTGGGTCCAGTGCTCTTCAATTTATCTATTGATGATCTAGTAGATGCAGTAGAAAACAATGTTGCTATTTTTGCAGATTATACAAAATTGTGCAGAATCATCAACTCTCAGAAAGATAATGACCTATTGCAACAGGATCTGGATAGGATGGCTTTATGTGCACATGAATGCCAAATGAAATTCAACGTTGAAAAATGTTAAGGCATGCGTTTTGGTCGTACCAATGGTCTAGCACCATACAAAATAAATGGGATACAGATGGGGACATCAAACTTGGAGAAGGACTTAGGAGTACTCATCGACAACAAGTTAAATAATCGTATTCAATGCCAAGCCGCTGCAGCTACAGCTAATAACATTTTGGGATGCATTAAAAGGGAAATAAAGGCTTGAGATGCTAGCATAATATTGCCCCTGTTTAACTCTCTAGTAAGGGCACATCTTAAATATGGAATTCAGTTCTGGGCACCCCATTACAAGAAAGATATTGCAGTTTTAGAGCAGGTGCAGAGACTAGCAACAATATTGATATGAGGGATGGAAGGTCTCATTTACCAAGAAAGGTTAGATAAACTGGGTTTAGTCTAGAGAAAAAGAAAAAAAAAAAAAAAAAAAAAAAGACGCCTTAGAGGGGATCTAATTATCTTGTATAAATACATCAGAGGGCAATATAAAAAAGATTGGCGGATGAGCTTTTCGTCCCTAGGCCTTAAAGGGACTCCGAGCAGTGCAGAAACTATGGAAAGATGCACATCATTTTAAAGCTCTCTTTTTCCTCTTTCCAATGATATATAAACCGCCACCCTACGCCTTTTTAGTTTTCGCTATTTTCGCGATTGAAATTGCCGCGGCCGCGATTTCGATCGCGAAAATAGAGAAAACTGAAAGTCGTAGGGCAACGATTTAGGTGTCGTCAGAAAGAGGAGAAAGAGAGCTTTAAAATGATATCCATCTTTCCATAGTTATATTGTATTACACAGGGCGACTTTTTGTCAAAGTCAGCAGCTGCATTTAGCAGAATGGAGCTGCTGACACTCTGGAAAGTGTCGTCCTGTGTAATACAATATAACTATGGCTTGATGGATATCATTTTAAAGCTCTCTTTCTCCTCTTTCTGACGACACCTAAATCGTTGCCCTACGCCTTTTAGTTTTCTCTATTTTCGCGATCGAAATCGCGGCCGCGGCAATTTCAATCGTGAAAATAGCGAAAACTAAAAGACGTAGGGTGGTGGTTTATATATCATTGGAAAGAGGAGAAAGAGAGCTTTAAAATGATGTGCATCTTTCCATAGTTTCTGCACTGCTCGGAGTCCCTTTAAAGGACTAGAGTAAATGATCTGCGCATGGAGGAAAAACGTTTTAGCCATTTATTTAGGAAAGGGTTCTTTACAGTAAGAGTGATTAAGATGTGGAATGCATTGCCACAAGAAGTAGTTATGGCAAATTCTATATCTGCATTTAAAGAGAATATGTATTGTTAAAATCGCACAAAAGTAAACATACCAGTGCGTTAGGGGACATCTATTACCCTCTGTCACAATTTCGCCGCTCCTCGCCGCATTAAAAGTGGTTAAAAACAGTTTTATAAAGTTTGTTTATAAACAAACAAAATGGCGACCAAAACAGGAAATAGGTTGATGTACAGTATGTCCACACGTAGAAAATACATCCATACACAAGCAGGCTGTATACACCCTTCCTTTTGAATCTCAAGAGATCATTTGTGTGTTTCTTTCCCCCTTCTGCTCTCATGCACTGAAGTTTCAGGCTGCTCTTTTCTTCCTGCAAACAGCTTTGCCCTTGTCTGTAATTACTCAGTATGTGAAAGCCCAGCCAGCTCAGAGGACGATTTATCCAGCTTGTAAAAGATGAGAGAAGAGAGAAGCTGCTCTAATCTAAATAACACACAGGCAGTGTGCAGAGAGGGGCCTGGAAGTCCCCCTTCATAGCAGAACCACAACACTTAAGAACTTGGCAGCCTTCCAGACACAGGCCGACAAGTCTGACAGGGGAAAGATACATTGATTTATTACAGAGACTGTGATAGCAGAAAGAGTTGCAGTAAGGCAGAACACATTAGAAAAGCTTTTGGAACTTGTAGGATGATAAAAAACAGGATGCAATTTTTGTTACGGAGTCTCTTTAAAGGGGGCTTAGATGCTTTCCTTGCATTGAACGACATCCATGGCTATAATTACCAAGCAATGCCCAGTGGTGTAGATCTAGGGATTTTATCTGATTGCCATCTAGGGTCGGGAAGGAATTTTTTCCCTTTTGGGGCTAATTGGACCATGCCTTGTAAGGGTTTTTCGCCTTCCTCTGGATCAACTTGGGATATGTGAGGGAGCATGCTGATGTTGTATTTTGTTTTCCGGTTGAACTTTATGGGTGTACGTCTTTCAATCCAAATAACTATATACTATATACAGGGGTTGGACAAAATAATAGCAACACCTTGAAAATCAACAAAATATATTTTAAGATGGTGTAGGTCCACCTTTTGCGGCAATTACAGCCTCAATTCTCCGAGGTATTGATTCATACAAACTGTGAATTGTTTCCAAAGGAATTTTAGCCCATTCTCCAGTTAAAACACCCTCCAGTTCTTTTAGAGACCATGGCGACGGAAATCTACTTCTTACTTGAATCTCTAAAAACGACCATAAATGCTCAATAATGTTGAGGTCTGGGGTTTGTGGTGGTCAGATGAGATGCTCAACTTCATTAGAATGTTCCTCGTGCCATTCTTTAATAATTCTAGCTGTATGGATTGGGGAATTATCTTGTAAGATGGCATTCTCCTCCGGAAACAGTTCTTGAACCATAGGATGAAGTTGGTCGCTCAAAATTCCTAAATAGTCTCGGCTGTTAATTCTTCCCTGAAGGGAAATCATTGGCCTGGCGGATTTCCAAGAAATTGTTTTACGGTTGGGAGAAGGCAGTGTGGATTAAATGCTTCTTTCAACTGTCTCCAAACATACAGGCCGGAGGTCAGAAATAAGGTAAACGATGATTCGTCAGAGAAAATCACATTTTTCCATCGCTCGAGGGACCAATTCTGGTGGTTTCTACACCACTCTAAACGCTTTGAAAAACATTTGTCTTTGAGAGCAGAGGTTTTCTAATTGCTGTTCTTCCGTGGAATCCAGATTTGTGCAGCTCCCAACGAACCGTTTTTGTGGAAACTGGGTTCTGTAGGTGTTCATTCAGCTCTGCAGTGATTTTAGGAGCCGCGGTCTTGCAAGCTTTTCTAACAATTCGATTTAGAGTCCGGCGGTCTCTCTCAGACAACTTCGACTTTCGGCCACAACTGTGCTTTGCTGAGGATGTTTTTCCTTCTCTTTCAAAGGCAGTCATTACTTTTGAGACAGTACCTCTTGAAATGCCAAGCATTCGTGCACTTTGTTACAGTACCGCCTGCCATACGAGCATCAACAATTTGGCCTCTTTGAAAGTCTGAGAGATCTGCCATTTTTATAAATTATAACCAACTTTGGTTTAAATATCTGTAAAAAAACTATTGTAATTAAACATATCAAACATGTTCTTATGATGCCAAAATGTTAGGCGTTTCCATTATTTTGTCCAACGTACATACGTGCGTGCTGATCTTAGAGGTACACACCTAGCCGCTTACTCCGTTCCTCCAATGAACTTCGCCTGACCGCCCCCTGCATCACACAGTCCCATGTACACTTCCGGGACTTCTCAAGAGCTGCTCCAACACTTTGACAATGCTCTACCTCCACCCATTAGGGCAGCCACCTCCAACATCTTCAAGAAGGCCCTCAAAATTCACCTTTTCACTCTGGCCTACCACCTCTCACAATTGCTCTAAACCCACAACGGAACTCTGGTCCCTACCTTTTGTGTCTCTACCTCTCCTTCTAGATTGTAAGCCTTTGGGCAGAGTCCTCCTCCGTTTGTGTCCTACCTGATCATGCACCTCCATTACTGTGAACCCATGCTATGCACTTGAGTGAACCTAACTTGCCTAATCTCCATGCTCCATCCAGTGACTAAGCATTTCCTTATGCTCATACTGTGCTGTGTGATCTGGTTTTCTTGTATTCCTGTATTGTCATATTGCTGTATGTCACCCTTAAATATTGTCTGTAACCTAAATTAATGTTCAGTGCTGCGTAATATGTTACTAGGTCAGGCTGGTGGCTAGTGGGGTGGGAGGGTTACTAGGTCAGGCTGGAGGCTAGTGGGGTGAGTAGGTAGGTCAGGCTAGTGGGGTGGGTAGGTAGGTCGTGCTGGTGGCTAGTGGGTGGGTAAGTAGGTCAGGCTGGTGACTAGTGGGGTGAGTAGGTGGGTAAGTAGTTCAGGGCTGGTGGCTAGTGGGGTGGGTGGGTAATAGTTCAGGCTGGTGGCTAGTGGGGTGGGTGGGTAAGTGGGTCATGCTGGTGGCTAGTAGGTGGGTAAGTAGGTCAGGCTAGTGGGGTGAGTGGGTGGGTAAGTAGGCCAGACTAGTGGCTAGTGGGGTGGGTAGGTAGGTCAGACTAGTGGCTAGTGGGGTGGGTAGGTAGGTCAGACTAGTGGCTAGTGGGGTGGGTAGGTAGGTCAGACTAGTGGCTAGTGGGGTGGGTAGGTAGGCCCCCCTCCCTCTCAGATAGCATGGCAGCAGATCGCTCCTCACATTGTTCCTCGGTTGTTTCCCAAAGGTCCTCCCCCAGCTTCAGTACCTGCCTTGTGCTGCCAGACAGGGCACAGCCCTGCTGATCACCCAGATTACACCATCCACCTCTGCCAGCCAGCGCCGCGCTGCCAACCACTGCGGACCGGGTCTATCTTGAAGCGGCATCCTATTGGTAGGTGGGCGGGACGGATGCCCGTTGATTGGCGGGGGACCCTGACTCATCCTGCCCCAATCACATCACGTCTTAAAAAGTGTCCCCGCTGGAGGCTGCGTGGCCCCCATTTTCTAGAAGATCGCCACTCAAAGACATGCTTGCCGCTCAGTAAATACTAAAAAAAACGACGCAGGTGTGTGAAGGTCTCCCAACACGCACTGAAGGTGCTGACCTGCTAGGCAGACGGGCAGGGTTTCAAAACAGCCGGGCGGCTCGCCCACCTAATTGGGCCTGGGGAGGTGTGTGTGTGTGTGTGTGTGTGTGTGTGTGTGTGTGTGTGTGTGTGTGTGTGTGTGTGTGTGTGTGTGTGTGTGTGTGTGTGTGTGTGTGTGTGTGTGTGTGTGTGTGTGTGTGTGTGTGTGTGTGTGTGTGTGTGTGTGTTATACTACCCCACCTCATTTCCCCCTACCCTTTTAGATTGTAAGCTCGCAGGGGCAGGGTACTCTCACACTTTTGTATCTTGAAATTTGCTATACATCCGCTGCAGGGGGCTGAGGTAAGCCCCAGGTGAGTAAAACTCAATTTATTTTTGTCACTTAAAGAGAATCTGTATTGTTAAAATCACACAAAAGTAAACATACCAGTGTGTTAGGGGACATCTCCTATTACCCTCTGTCACAATTTCACCGCTCCTCACCGCAGTAAAAGTAGTCAAAAACAGTTTTAAAAATTTTTTTTTATAAACAAACAAAATGGCCACCAAAACAGGAAGTAGGTTGATGTACAGTATGTCCACACATAGAAAATACATCCAAACACAAGCAGGCTGTATACAGCCTTAGGGCTGGTTCAGACGGACGTTTGCAGAGCGTTTACTGCCAGCGTTCGGGGCTTGGCGTTAAACGCTCCCATTCAAGTGAATGGGAGCGTTTGTACCAAGCTTTTATGCGCGTTTGCACAAACGCGGCATTCGGGTCCCGATTTTCACTGGAGTTTAAGGAGCCCCTGGAAGCTACATGTTGCTTCCAGGGACGGTTAACCGCGACGGGTAATGTCCCCCTAGGGGAAAAAAAAACGCGACCGCATCCGAACGCAATGCGAACGCTGCTGAAAGCCTGAACGCATCACAAACGCAACGCCAACGAACGCGACGCCTCCAAACGTCCGTCTGAACCAGCCCTTACTTCTGAATCTCAAGAGATCACTTGTGTGTGTTTACCTTCTGTCCCCAGCTTCTCTCATGCACTGAACATTACAGGCTTCCTGCAGACAGCTCTGCCTGTGCCTGTGTTTGTAATTCCTCAGTATGTGTCAGCCAGCTACTTTCACAGCCTCCAGAGGAGGATTTTTATCCAGCTCTCTTCTATCACTGATAAGATAGCAGAGAAGCTGCTGGCTTATGTAAATAAAACACACACTGGAGTGTGCATAGAGAAACAGTTCAACACTGAAGAACTTGGCAGCCTTCCAGACACAGGCCGACAAGTCTGACAGGGGAAAGATACATTGATTTATTACAGAGATGGTTATAGTAGAAAGAGCTACAGTGAGCCAGAACACATTAGAATAGGTTTAGGAACTTGTAGGATGGTAGAAAAAACGTTCTAATTTTTGTTACAGAGTCACTTTAAGGTTCACTTTAATACTTTTAGTCATAGAATAAAACTAGTCCTTGGTAAGAGTACTTGTAGAAGGTACAAACCGGAAGAAAGAACATCTATCAGGCCCTAGGCAATGTAACTGTGGGTACATGAAAAAGAGTGATGTACAGGTACTCTGCAGGAGAATGAGGGGATTTTTCCTCTATTACACATTCTTCATGCACAATCTGAACCAGGTTTATATGCAATAGACAACACCTCTGTGTTCAATGTGCACAACATTCTCAGTGGATTCCCTGCAGCTCTGTGGTGAGTGCATATGTAGAGTATAGTGGTACTGATTAACAAAGTAAGCCTGAGACAGATTAAAGTTTTATACATACCTGGGGCTTCCTCCAGCCCCTTTCAGGCTAATAAGTCCCTCGCTGTCCTCCTCCGCCACCTGGATCTTCTACTATGGGTCCAGGTACTTGAGATAGTCGGGCATAGTGTACATGCACCCACTCCATTTTTATGGACTAAGCAGAGCTATTACAGTATAAATTATTTATGATGACTATTATCTGAGAGGCACAGCCTAACCAGCAAGCTCATGGTGACACAGAACTCATTGGAGTGTGTAAGGGACTACAATGGTCCTAAAAGCCCCCTTACTAAGATGTTAAGAAAAACAAAAGTTTGCTTTCCTAAAACAGAAAGAATTTGCGATAATTCAGGTTGGAGTGAGCTTGAGATGTCTCCCAGAGCAACACTGCTGAATATATGCAAATTAACCATTGTACCCTTAGAAGCTAAACACACCTCCAGAACTGCTGGAATGCAATGATGTGTCAGCTTGTTAATTTGTACAGAGCCATAATAATCCAACATGCATACAGACTGTTTCAGATTGTTTGATCCTCATCAGTGCATGGCATGGATTAATTTGGCTCTATGGAGTAGGGCTTGTGAATCCGAGAGGCACAGACTAACCAGCAAGGTCATGGTGACCCAGAACTCATTGGAGTGTGTAAGGGACTACAATGGTCCTAAAAGCCCCCTTACTAAGATGTTAAGAATAACAAAAGTTTGCTTTCCTAAAACAGAAAGAATTTGCGATAATTCAGGTTGGAGTGAGCTTGAGATGTCTCCCAGAGCAACACTGCTGAATATATGCAAATTACCCATTGTACCCTTAGAAGCTAAACACACCTCCAGAACCGCTGGAGAAATAGAACATTTTATAATATTTTCTATTTTAATTACAGTTTAAATTCATTAGGAGTTGGTGCATTTTTTCCCCAACTTCGACTCCAGGTACCTAAAAATTGGTCCGACTCCTCGACTCCACAGCCCTGGCGGCCATTACCATCTTCCAAGATTTGGCGCCTTATACCTTGGCCCAACTAAAAGCTTTGCGGTCTTTATTAAAACAACTACAATAGAATGGCGCAGTATACCGCTGGGGATTCCCATTCTATCTACATGCAAAGAAAGGCAGACGGGTGGCGATTCTACGGACTCCAGCTGACTTGCCAGGTTTTTGCTCCACGTTGGATCTGCCACTGATCGATTTTCCTGAATGGAATCCAGATCTACCGTTCCTTGGAGGTATACAGAAACCCAGCCGAGAAGGCCCCAATGACAATTTACCCATATATACTTTTGTCCTTAGCCTTATAATGGCTCTATTGGTTCTCTGTCACTTTGCACCCCTTTGAAAACATGGATGCTCAATATGACTACCTTTTGCAACACAGCCACCCGTATCTCAAGCAGCCTTCAGTACTCTTTTTCTTACTTCTATACTACAGAGAACTGACTAGAATCAGCATCCTTTATTTGGAACTCTATACCATCTAAACAAAAACAGAGTTTATTTCATGTACCATCTTGCACAGGGTACTTCCTCTTCAATGCTATTAATACCATGTTATCTATATTTTACCTGGTTCAGTTCTGGTTTTGATCTTTTGCAGATCTTTTATTACTGGTATATATGATTCAGTTTTGTGAATGTCTTATATGTACAGTACAGACCAAAAGTTTGGACAAACCTTCTCAGAGTTTTCTTTATTTTCATGACTATAAACACTGTAGATTCACGCTGAAGGCATCCAAACTATGAATTAACACCTTATATGTTCCAGGTTTTTGAAAATCCTGGTATCACTTGCCCTTACCTTAATATCAAAAAGTCTTTACTCCCACCCTACTGCCTCCCTTAAAATTTCATCTAATTACATTTATGTTTGCTAAAGAATGTTTCTCCTCTGTATGTCAGTGTATATAAGCTGTGTTTTTCAGTTCTGGTCAGGAACCAGTCCGACGAAGGCTTTTTATAAGTCGAAAGCTCACTGTTTATCCATCTCTAAGTTAGCCAATAAATGGTATCATCCTGATTCAAAACTTCTTGCTTTTACTCATGGCTAACACGGTACAACACTTTACTGCTCTTAAAATTTCACGATCCACACCTACATTGTTTCCTATTTTAGGAGGAACCCGCCAAGGTTGTGCCCTCTCACCCGCACTATTTGCCCTATCCATAGAACCCCTAGCAGAACACATACATCGCCACATTGGTAACACTGAATCAAAAAAAAAAAAAAAAAAGAAAAGAAAACCCTCACCCTTTTCGCAGATGACATCCTCCTCACTCTCACGAACCCCATAGACTCAATCTCGCACATACTTAACGCTCTGGCATGTTTTGGCGGTCTATCCGGGCTCAAAGTCAACATTAACAAGACTGAAAAAATATGTTTTGTCAAACTCCTAAGCCTCCAGGCCCTAAGATAGCCACTAAGCATAATTTCCAATATAGAGATCATTTTGTCCAATACCTAGGTATCAAATTAACAAACAACTATCACAATTTATACAAATGGAGCTATATCCCTCTCCTAGCTAGGCTAAAACAAGACCTTTCTGACTGGGACGTCCCATCTATCTCTAAATCCGGTCGTATCACGGCCGTTAAAATGACCCTATTGCCACGCATTACATACTTTTTTAGAGTACTGCCAATTGCCAAAGCTTCCGATGTTTTGTCTCTTCAACTATATCTCAGTACATTTGGAATCATAAAAAACCCTGGAACAAAAACTTGATGACAAAATTAATGGAGGCCTCAGTCCCTAATCTACTCAAATATTCCAAAGCTTCTCAACTAGCTCAACTGCCATCAATATATGCTGGTTTTCACACTCCATTGTGGGTGTATGTTGAAAACAGCATACTAGCTCCATTTACACTAGAAGGCCTCATATGGTCATGCCAGCCTATCCTGTCACAGGTAGTTTCAGGTTCTCCAGTCACTTCCCATACACTTTACAAGTTTGGAATAAATCCTGATTTAAATATCGACTATAGTTGTCTGCATCTCCTCTCACAGAATTTGTAGGTAATCCTGACTTAAGTGGGCTTGGAGGCTAGGACATTCCACTGGTGGCATTCCAGAGACATACAAACGTTAAAACACATCCTTATAAGTAATAGGTTACCTTCATTGGAAGACTTTATTTCTAAGTTTCAACTCCCCACCTCTGAACTGTTTTGCTGTAGACAGCTACACCATTTTATATCTTCACTAATTAACCCTTTAATAGAAATTAAAACCTCTACTTTCGAAACATATTGTCAATTAAACCCCTTAATGAAAGGTATGGTATCATTCTTATATTCAGTGATGAACACACCGCCAGCGGATCACCAGCCTCTTTTCCGTGCGGCCTGGGAAGCAGACATAGGTGTCACTGATGGCGGAGATTGGAGACATTCCCTTGACACATTAACCAGGGGCAGTATGCAATCTTCAACCATGGAAGTATCCATTAGGTTATTGCATAGACCTTATTTAGTCCCATTAAGACTTGCCAGAATATTTCCCTCACATTCCCCGGACTGTTTCGAGGCTGCTCCCTTCCAGGCTCTATGTACCACATATGGTGGGAATGTCCTGTGGTCTCTAGGCTCTGGACAAATATAGCAACTAAATATCTAGAATTTTCCAATGCCCCTTTACTAAAGACCCACAAATATTTCTCCTAGGTCACAAACCGGACATAATGAAACATGCTGTTCACAAACTCATCCAGCATATACAGGGGTTGAACAAAATAATGGAAACACCTAACATTTTGGCATCATAATCTTTGAACATGTTTTAAGCAATCAAAACCTGACATGTTAATTTTTTTTTTTTTTTTTTGTTATTTGATATGTTTAATTAAAATAAATAGTTTTTTTTACAGATATTTAAACCAAAGTTGGTTATAATTTATAAAAAATGGCAGATCTCAGACTTTCAAAGAGGCCAAATTGTTGGTGCTCGTATGGCAGCTAGAATTGTTAAAGAATGGCACGAGGAACATTCTAATGAAGTTGAGCATCTTATCTGGCCACCACAATCCCCAGACCTCAACATTGAGCATTTATGGTCGTTTTTAGAGATTCAAGTAAGAAGTAGATTTCCGCCGCCATGGTCTCTAAAAGAACTGGAGGGTGTTTTAACTGAAGAATGGGCTAAAATTACTTTGGAAACAATTCACAATTTGTATGAATCAATAGCTTGGAGAATTGAGGCTGTAATTGCCGCAAAAGGTGGACCTACACCATATTAAAATATATTTTGTTGATTTTCAAGGTGTTGCTATTATTTTGTCCAAACCCTGTAGTTTCATCAACTAAACTATATACGGTATTGCCTCCCAATGGAAGCAACCTGACTTACAATGTAATGTTATCTTAACACACATTGACAAAAATAATGATATTCAAACAAATCAATGCCAGAGTCCAAGATACTATGCAACATTTTGAAAGAGTCTGGAGACTTTGGGCAGACCATAGGGGGAAATGTCCCCATGTTTAATATACTAAATGATTAAACGATGTACCAACCCACAATATACCTATAATAGAGACCAAGTCTCAATGTCAGATGTTTTTACCAATCTTGTGTCTCCTTGCTGATGTTTTGAACCATCTAGTAAACCTAAAGAAACCTTATTTTGCTGCCTGGCTGTATTTTATGTCCCTGTTGCTGCATTTTGTATCATTGTACTGTTATGCACGGTCTCACCTATGAGACTTCTAAACCTCCAACTCCCCTCACTACCATCTTTACTGTTATGCTTAAAGGGAACCTTAACCGGCGGGGAAAAAATAAATTCACTTACCTGGGGGCTTTCCCAAGCCTCCTGCAGCCGTCCTGTGCCCGCGCCGGTCCTTCGGTGCCCTCTGGTCTCCCTCCGCCGCTAAGTTTCGTTTTCGGCCGACCGCCAGTCGTCCTCCGGCAAAGCGTCCTCTTCTTCCGTATTCCTCGTCGTAAAGAGCCGTAAATCGCGTCCGCATGACGCGTTTGGCGTCATGCGGACACACTTTACGGCTCTTTACGACGGGGAATGCGGAAGAGGACGCTTTGCCGGAGGACGACTGGCGGTCGGCCGAAAACGAAACTTAGCGGCGGAGGGAGACCAGAGGGCACCGAAGGACCGGCGCGGGCACAGGACGGCTGCAGGAGGCTTGGGAAAGCCCCCAGGTAAGTGAATTTATTTTTCCCCGCCGGTTAAGGTTCCCTTTAAATTTCTTATTAACGTCCCTGGCGTTCTGATTCCCCAGGATTTCCGTGCAAAAAGTGGTTCAAATTTCCAATAATTTTCAACCTTTTTTTTTTTTGCAATCAATTTTTTTAAAATATTGAATTCAATACAGGTTATTGTATTGAATTGAACTTAAAAAAAAAAAAAAAAAAAAAAAAAAAAAATGTTTGCAGTGAGATGTTGATGACGCTGTGTGACCCTGGTGTCATCAACGCCGATCGGCGGGGGACATGTGATCGCTGAGGGAGAAGCAAAATCCGTACACGGACATGGAAGACGGTCGGCACTGGGGAAGCTATCAGAGGTACGCAATGAGGGATCAGCACGCCAATTGTGAGTATAAGACCCAGATGTGAAGGCAGGTGTATAGGGGAGACACATGTAGCCAGATGACAGGGTAGCCAGTTATGGGTAGCCAAGTGTGTAGCCAGGTATATAGGGTGCCAGGTGTAGCCAGTTATAGGGTGCCAGGTGTAGCCAGGTATATAGGGGAGCCAGGTATATAGGGTGCCAGGTGTAGCCAGGAGTATAGGGTGCCAGATGTCTCCTCCCTCCCGATCTCCCCCCCTCGATTCCCACTTTTGGTATGGGGGATCCCCCTCTGTGGGCGGGGGATCCCCCTTCTGTGCGGCGGTATTTTGGGCTGGGGGATCCCCCTCTGCGGGTGGGGGGATCCCCCTTCTGTGCGGAGGTATTTTGGGCTGGGGTATCCCCCTCTGCGGGTGGGGGGGATCCCCCTTCTGTGCAGCAGTATTTTGGGCTGGGGGATCCCCCTCTGCGGGTGGGGGGATCCCCCTTCTGTGCAGCAGTATTTTGGGCTGGGGGATCCCCCTCTGCGGGTGGGGGGGATCCCCCTTCTGGGGGATCCCCCTTCTGTGCGGCGGTATTTTGGGCTGGGGGATCCCCCTCTGCGGGTGGGGGGATCCCCCTTCTGTGCGGCGTGCGGGTGGCCTATACCCCTCCCCCCCCCATCCTCGCTTACCCCCCCCTTCCCTGTCTAAGCCCTTTGAGCAAATCGAACTACTCACCCGGGGGCCCTCTCCAGCGCAGCACTTCTTCCTCCATCGCAAAGTCCCGTCTATTTACAGTTACATTACGAGACTTGGTGACGTCACCAAGTCTCGTAATGTAACTGTAAAGGAAGAGACGGGACTTCCGCGATGGAGAAAGAAGTGCTGCGCTGGAGAGGGCCCCCGAGTGAGTAGTTCGATTTGCTCAAAGGGCTTAGACAGGGAAGGAGGGGGGGGGGGGGAAGCGAGGGGGGGGGGGGAGGGGTATAGGCCACCCGCACGCCGCACAGAAGGGGGATCCCCCCCCACCCGCAGAGGGGGATCCCCCAGCCCAAAATACCGCCGCACAGAAGGGGGATCCCCCCACCCGCAGAGGGGGATCCCGCAGCCCAAAATACCGCCGCACAGAAGGGGGATCCCCCCACCCGCAGAGGGGGATCCCGCAGCCCAAAATACCGCCGCACAGAAGGGGGATCCCCCACTGGCCCAAGGACATTCTCTCCCTAGGGATTCCCTAGGGAGAAGCATGCAGCAGCCTGCAGAGGCTGCTGCAGCGCTGCTGATTACAGCGTGAGAGGGGAAAGTGCAGGACGAGCTGAGCTCGTCCAGAACGTTTCCAGCAAGTTTTCTTTGAACGACCTCAGCTCGTCCAGAACGCTAGGCAGGTTAATAAAGCTTCTTTTTGAACACTAAAGATGCCAGTGACTATTATGCTTGTTCTCTTTATATTTCTGGTTTTGTACTTTTATTCATAAATAAATTCTCTTTATACCGGTATTCCTCAAAATTGTAACCTGTTGCTTACGATCAAGGATATTTGCTGCTCTGCTGAAGTAAACAATCATCGGGCCTCTCCTCAAAAAGCCTTCCCTGGACCCAGATGCAATGACCAGCTACAGACCTGTCTTCAAACTTCCCTTTCTGGGGAAGGTAACTGAAAAAAAAACAAACAAAAAAAAAAAAAAAAACACCATATACCACCAGCTAGAAGCCAAAATCGTACAAAACAAAAATGTATGACCCATTGCAGTATTGCTTCAGAAAAGGAAACATCACAGCACTGAAATGGCCCTCACTCAAATCTGCAACCACCTGCACATGGCAAGAGACAGAGGAGAGTACTCCATCATGATGTTGCTAGACCTTTCTGCAGCCTTTGATACAGTTGACCATGACATAATGATAAGCAGGCTACAGGAATACTACGGCATTGATGGTATCGTTTTGCAGTGGTTCCAATCCAAAAAGTGTCTATGGGGCCCTTCCTGTCCACCTCTGTACCACTTAAAAATGGTTTGCCCCAGGGCTCAAGCCTTTCTCCCCTGCAATTCATAATTTACATGTTACATATTCAGCAGTGATGCACTGGGAGAAATCTCAGAGCTCACTCCAACCTGAATTATCACAAATTCTGTTTTAAGAAAGCAAACTTATTTTCCATCGCTTGGAAAAACGAATCCAAAAACACGGACTGACATACCACTGTTATGCTGATGACACCCAATTATATCTTTCCTTCAAGCCTGGTGTGGCAGACCCAACTCCAACTATAAACGCCTGCTTAGCCGTACTACAGCAATGGATGATTGATAACTGGCTGAGACTAAATGTAGATAAAACTGAAGTCTTTCTCATTTGAGGGCCGCCCACGACGACAAGACATCACTTGCAGCCTTTACTACTAGAAACAGGAGGCACAGATCTACACAGCTCTGAGCATGTGGGCAGCCTGGGAGTGCTAGTTGATGAGGATTTAAACTTCAGAACTCACATTTGTGCCGTGGTGAAATCATCCTATTTTCCCCTGAAAAACATCGCAATAAATCAAGCACCTCCCCCCCCCCCCCCCCCAGAAGTTCTTCTAATATTAGTTCATGCCTTCATTACATCCCGTCTGGACTATTGTAATGCGGTCTACACTGGCCTTCCAATCAAGGACTTGTACTGCCTACTGCTTATACAGAATACCGCTGCCAGACTTAACTAACCAACCTCATCACTGCCACATAAAACTGGTCTAGCACTCCCTTACCTGGCTACCTATAAAATGAAGTATCCTATTCAAGATCAGCCTACTACTGACATTTAAATCACTACATAATCTGGGCCCTGGATACATGAAAGAAATGTTGCAGCTGCATAGCAATCTCTGCAATCTCAGATCCACAGGTTCTAATAATCTAGTCATACCCAGAATCCAACTGAAAACTTTTGATCCTGTCATGCCGCTACTACACTCTGGAACACCATATTTCAGCAGATCAGGACAGCTCCATCTCTGGATGTGTTTAAATCCAGACTGATGCCCCGCCTGTTCAGATTGGCATTCGCAGAAATAAAATTTTATCCTGTGTTAATACTTCATACTTTTTCCAATTACTGAATCCGAGAGAGCCTAAGCCCTTTGAGTCTTATGGGGAAAAGCGCTATAGAAATGTAAATGTAGTAAAATGTAGCAGACTAAAATGTAGTAAACTTGAGAGAAATCTACTTCCTTATCGTCAGTTGTTGGAGCAAAAACTGTAATATTTAAGTGTGTGTGTCTGTGTGTCTGTGTGTCTGTGTGTCTGTGTGTCTGTGTGTCTGTGTGTCTGTGTGTCTGTGTGTCTGTGTGTCTGTGTGTCTGTGTGTCTGTGTGTCTGTGTGTCTGTGTGTCTGTGTGTCTGTGTGTCTGTGTGTCTGTGTGTCTGTGTGTCTGTGTGTCTGTGTGTCTGTGTGTCTGTGTGTCTGTGTGTCTGTGTGTCTGTGTGTCTGTGTGTCTGTGTGTCTGTGTGTCTGTGTGTCTGTGTGTCTGTGTGTCTGTGTGTCTGTGTCTGTGTGTCTGTGTGTCTGTGTCTGTGTGTCTGTGTCTGTGTGTCTGTGTCTGTGTGTCTGTGTCTGTGTCTGTGTGTCTGTGTCTGTGTCTGTGTGTCTGTGTCTGTGTCTGTGTCTGTGTCTGTGTCTGTGTCTGTGTGTCTGTGTCTGTGTCTGTGTCTGTGTGTCTGTGTGTCTGTGTCTGTGTCTGTGTGTCTGTGTGTCTGTGTCTGTGTCTGTGTGTCTGTGTGTCTGTGTGTCTGTGTCTGTGTCTGTGTGTCTGTGTGTCTGTGTGTCTGTGTCTGTGTCTGTGTGTCTGTGTGTCTGTGTGTCTGTGTGTCTGTGTGTCTGTGTGTCTGTGTGTCTGTGTGTCTGTGTGTCTGTGTGTCTGTGTGTCTGTGTGTCTGTGTGTCTGTGTGTCTGTGTGTCTGTGTGTCTGTGTGTCTGTGTGTGTGTCTGTGTCTGTGTCTGTGTCTGTGTGTCTGTGTGTCTGTGTCTGTGTGTCTGTGTCTGTGTCTGTGTGTCTGTGTCTGTGTGTCTGTGTCTGTGTGTGTGTGTCTGTGTCTGTGTCTGTGTGTCTGTGTGTCTGTGTCTGTGTCTGTGTCTGTGTCTGTGTCTGTGTCTGTGTCTGTGTCTGTGTCTGTGTCTGTGTCTGTGTCTGTGTCTGTGTCTGTGTCTGTGTCTGTGTCTGTGTCTGTGTGTCTGTGTGTCTGTGTGTCTGTGTGTCTGTGTGTCTGTGTGTCTGTGTGTCTGTGTGTCTGTGTGTCTGTGTCTGTGTCTGTGTGTGTGTCTGTGTCTGTGTCTGTGTCTGTGTCTGTGTCTGTGTCTGTGTCTGTGTCTGTGTCTGTGTCTGTGTCTGTGTGTCTGTGTGTCTGTGTGTCTGTGTGTCTGTGTGTCTGTGTGTCTGTGTGTCTGTGTGTCTGTGTCTGTGTGTCTGTGTCTGTGTGTCTGTGTGTCTGTGTCTGTGTCTGTGTCTGTGTCTGTGTCTGTGTCTGTGTCTGTGTCTGTGTCTGTGTCTGTGTCTGTGTCTGTGTGTCTGTGTGTCTGTGTGTCTGTGTGTCTGTGTGTCTGTGTGTCTGTGTGTCTGTGTGTCTGTGTGTCTGTGTGTCTGTGTGTCTGTGTGTCTGTGTCTGTGTGTCTGTGTGTCTGTGTGTCTGTGTGTCTGTGTGTCTGTGTGTCTGTGTGTCTGTGTGTCTGTGTGTCTGTGTGTCTGTGTGTCTGTGTGTCTGTGTGTCTGTGTGTCTGTGTGTCTGTGTCTGTGTCTGTGTCTGTGTCTGTGTCTGTGTCTGTGTGTCTGTGTCTGTGTGTCTGTGTCTGTGTGTCTGTGTCTGTGTCTGTGTCTGTGTGTCTGTGTCTGTGTGTGTGTCTGTGTCTGTGTGTGTCTGTGTCTGTGTCTGTGTCTGTGTCTGTGTCTGTGTCTGTGTCTGTGTCTGTGTCTGTGTCTGTGTCTGTGTCTGTGTCTGTGTCTGTGTGTCTGTGTCTGTGTGTCTGTGTCTGTGTCTGTGTCTGTGTCTGTGTCTGTGTCTGTGTCTGTGTCTGTGTCTGTGTCTGTGTCTGTGTCTGTGTCTGTGTGTCTGTGTCTGTGTGTGTGTCTGTGTCTGTGTCTGTGTCTGTGTGTCTGTGTCTGTGTGTGTGTCTGTGTCTGTGTCTGTGTGTCTGTGTCTGTGTGTCTGTGTCTGTGTGTCTGTGTCTGTGTGTCTGTGTCTGTGTCTGTGTGTCTGTGTCTGTGTCTGTGTGTCTGTGTCTGTGTGTCTGTGTCTGTGTCTGTGTGTCTGTGTCTGTGTCTGTGTGTCTGTGTCTGTGTCTGTGTCTGTGTCTGTGTGTCTGTGTGTCTGTGTCTGTGTCTGTGTGTCTGTGTCTGTGTGTCTGTGTGTCTGTGTCTGTGTGTCTGTGTCTGTGTCTGTGTGTCTGTGTCTGTGTCTGTGTCTGTGTGTCTGTGTCTGTGTCTGTGTCTGTGTCTGTGTGTCTGTGTGTCTGTGTCTGTGTCTGTGTCTGTGTCTGTGTGTCTGTGTGTCTGTGTCTGTGTCTGTGTGTCTGTGTCTGTGTGTCTGTGTCTGTGTGTCTGTGTCTGTGTGTCTGTGTCTGTGTCTGTGTGTCTGTGTCTGTGTGTCTGTGTCTGTGTCTGTGTGTCTGTGTCTGTGTCTGTGTCTGTGTCTGTGTCTGTGTCTGTGTCTGTGTCTGTGTCTGTGTCTGTGTCTGTGTCTGTGTCTGTGTGTCTGTGTCTGTGTGTGTGTCTGTGTCTGTGTCTGTGTGTCTGTGTCTGTGTGTGTGTCTGTGTCTGTGTCTGTGTGTCTGTGTCTGTGTGTCTGTGTCTGTGTGTCTGTGTCTGTGTGTCTGTGTGTCTGTGTGTCTGTGTCTGTGTGTCTGTGTCTGTGTCTGTGTGTCTGTGTCTGTGTCTGTGTGTCTGTGTCTGTGTGTCTGTGTCTGTGTCTGTGTGTCTGTGTCTGTGTCTGTGTGTCTGTGTCTGTGTCTGTGTCTGTGTCTGTGTCTGTGTGTCTGTGTGTCTGTGTCTGTGTCTGTGTGTCTGTGTCTGTGTGTCTGTGTCTGTGTGTCTGTGTCTGTGTGTCTGTGTCTGTGTGTCTGTGTCTGTGTCTGTGTCTGTGTCTGTGTCTGTGTGTCTGTGTGTCTGTGTCTGTGTCTGTGTGTCTGTGTCTGTGTGTCTGTGTCTGTGTGTCTGTGTCTGTGTGTCTGTGTCTGTGTGTCTGTGTCTGTGTGTCTGTGTGTCTGTGTGTCTGTGTCTGTGTCTGTGTCTGTGTCTGTGTCTGTGTCTGTGTCTGTGTCTGTGTCTGTGTCTGTGTGTCTGTGTCTGTGTGTCTGTGTGTCTGTGTGTCTGTGTGTCTGTGTCTGTGTCTGTGTCTGCCTGTGTCTGTGTCTGTGTCTGTGTCTGTGTCTGTGTCTGTGTCTGTGTCTGTGTCTGTGTGTCTGTGTCTGTGTCTGTGTCTGTGTGTCTGTGTCTGTGTCTGTGTGTCTGTGTCTGTGTGTCTGTGTCTGTGTGTCTGTGTGTCTGTGTGTCTGTGTGTCTGTGTCTGTGTGTCTGTGTCTGTGTGTCTGTGTCTGTGTGTCTGTGTCTGTGTGTCTGTGTCTGTGTGTCTGTGTCTGTGTGTCTGTGTCTGTGTGTCTGTGTCTGTGTGTCTGTGTCTGTGTGTCTGTGTCTGTGTGTCTGTGTCTGTGTGTCTGTGTCTGTGTGTCTGTGTCTGTGTGTCTGTGTGTCTGTGTGTCTGTGTGTCTGTGTGTCTGTGTGTCTGTGTGTCTGTGTGTCTGTGTGTCTGTGTGTCTGTGTGTCTGTGTGTCTGTGTGTCTGTGTGTCTGTGTGTCTGTGTGTCTGTGTGTCTGTGTGTCTGTGTCTGTGTCTGTGTCTGTGTGTCTGTGTCTGTGTCTGTGTGTCTGTGTCTGTGTGTCTGTGTCTGTGTCTGTGTCTGTGTCTGTGTGTCTGTGTGTGTGTCTGTGTCTGTGTGTGTGTCTGTGTCTGTGTGTGTGTCTGTGTCTGTGTCTGTGTCTGTGTGTGTGTCTGTGTCTGTGTGTGTGTCTGTGTGTGTGTCTGAGTCTGTGTGTGTGTGTGTGTCTGAGTCTGTGTGTGTGTGTGTGTGTGTGTGTGTGTGTGTGTGTCTGAGTCTGTGTGTGTGTGT
>NW_027152596.1:0-58059 GCF_040937935.1 Hyperolius riggenbachi
ATGTTCTGGGATGAAAGTTACAGCTTCAGTGAAATCCGTTTGCAAATCGGAGTGATAGATTAGAATCGAGAGCCAACGGTAAGTTTTCTATGTTAAACCATTACACCATTGAAAAACTGGTTACGTTTGCAATCGAAAGAAAAATGACTATAGTTGAAGAGGTAATGGCCCCTAAACTATGTTCTGGGATGAAAGTTACAGCTTCAGTGAAATCCGTTTGCAAATCGGAGTGATAGATTAGAATCGAGAGCCAACGGTAAGTTTTCTATGTTAAACCATTACACCATTGAAAAACTGGTTACGTTTGCAATCGAAAGAAAAATGACTATAGTTGAAGAGGTAATGGCCCCTAAACTATGTTCTGGGATGAAAGTTACAGCTTCAGTGAAATCCGTTTGCAAATCGGAGTGATAGATTAGAATCGAGAGCCAACGGTAAGTTTTCTATGTTAAACCATTACACCATTGAAAAACTGGTTACGTTTGCAATCGAAAGAAAAATGACTATAGTTGAAGAGGTAATGGCCCCTAAACTATGTTCTGGGATGAAAGTTACAGCTTCAGTGAAATCCGTTTGCAAATCGGAGTGATAGATTAGAATCGAGAGCCAACGGTAAGTTTTCTATGTTAAACCATTACACCATTGAAAAACTGGTTACGTTTGCAATCGAAAGAAAAATGACTATAGTTGAAGAGGTAATGGCCCCTAAACTATGTTCTGGGATGAAAGTTACAGCTTCAGTGAAATCCGTTTGCAAATCGGAGTGATAGATTAGAATCGAGAGCCAACGGTAAGTTTTCTATGTTAAACCATTACACCATTGAAAAACTGGTTACGTTTGCAATCGAAAGAAAAATGACTATAGTTGAAGAGGTAATGGCCCCTAAACTATGTTCTGGGATGAAAGTTACAGCTTCAGTGAAATCCGTTTGCAAATCGGAGTGATAGATTAGAATCGAGAGCCAACGGTAAGTTTTCTATGTTAAACCATTACACCATTGAAAAACTGGTTACGTTTGCAATCGAAAGAAAAATGACTATAGTTGAAGAGGTAATGGCCCCTAAACTATGTTCTGGGATGAAAGTTACAGCTTCAGTGAAATCCGTTTGCAAATCGGAGTGATAGATTAGAATCGAGAGCCAACGGTAAGTTTTCTATGTTAAACCATTACACCATTGAAAAACTGGTTACGTTTGCAATCGAAAGAAAAATGACTATAGTTGAAGAGGTAATGGCCCCTAAACTATGTTCTGGGATGAAAGTTACAGCTTCAGTGAAATCCGTTTGCAAATCGGAGTGATAGATTAGAATCGAGAGCCAACGGTAAGTTTTCTATGTTAAACCATTACACCATTGAAAAACTGGTTACGTTTGCAATCGAAAGAAAAATGACTATAGTTGAAGAGGTAATGGCCCCTAAACTATGTTCTGGGATGAAAGTTACAGCTTCAGTGAAATCCGTTTGCAAATCGGAGTGATAGATTAGAATCGAGAGCCAACGGTAAGTTTTCTATGTTAAACCATTACACCATTGAAAAACTGGTTACGTTTGCAATCGAAAGAAAAATGACTATAGTTGAAGAGGTAATGGCCCCTAAACTATGTTCTGGGATGAAAGTTACAGCTTCAGTGAAATCCGTTTGCAAATCGGAGTGATAGATTAGAATCGAGAGCCAACGGTAAGTTTTCTATGTTAAACCATTACACCATTGAAAAACTGGTTACGTTTGCAATCGAAAGAAAAATGACTATAGTTGAAGAGGTAATGGCCCCTAAACTATGTTCTGGGATGAAAGTTACAGCTTCAGTGAAATCCGTTTGCAAATCGGAGTGATAGATTAGAATCGAGAGCCAACGGTAAGTTTTCTATGTTAAACCATTACACCATTGAAAAACTGGTTACGTTTGCAATCGAAAGAAAAATGACTATAGTTGAAGAGGTAATGGCCCCTAAACTATGTTCTGGGATGAAAGTTACAGCTTCAGTGAAATCCGTTTGCAAATCGGAGTGATAGATTAGAATCGAGAGCCAACGGTAAGTTTTCTATGTTAAACCATTACACCATTGAAAAACTGGTTACGTTTGCAATCGAAAGAAAAATGACTATAGTTGAAGAGGTAATGGCCCCTAAACTATGTTCTGGGATGAAAGTTACAGCTTCAGTGAAATCCGTTTGCAAATCGGAGTGATAGATTAGAATCGAGAGCCAACGGTAAGTTTTCTATGTTAAACCATTACACCATTGAAAAACTGGTTACGTTTGCAATCGAAAGAAAAATGACTATAGTTGAAGAGGTAATGGCCCCTAAACTATGTTCTGGGATGAAAGTTACAGCTTCAGTGAAATCCGTTTGCAAATCGGAGTGATAGATTAGAATCGAGAGCCAACGGTAAGTTTTCTATGTTAAACCATTACACCATTGAAAAACTGGTTACGTTTGCAATCGAAAGAAAAATGACTATAGTTGAAGAGGTAATGGCCCCTAAACTATGTTCTGGGATGAAAGTTACAGCTTCAGTGAAATCCGTTTGCAAATCGGAGTGATAGATTAGAATCGAGAGCCAACGGTAAGTTTTCTATGTTAAACCATTACACCATTGAAAAACTGGTTACGTTTGCAATCGAAAGAAAAATGACTATAGTTGAAGAGGTAATGGCCCCTAAACTATGTTCTGGGATGAAAGTTACAGCTTCAGTGAAATCCGTTTGCAAATCGGAGTGATAGATTAGAATCGAGAGCCAACGGTAAGTTTTCTATGTTAAACCATTACACCATTGAAAAACTGGTTACGTTTGCAATCGAAAGAAAAATGACTATAGTTGAAGAGGTAATGGCCCCTAAACTATGTTCTGGGATGAAAGTTACAGCTTCAGTGAAATCCGTTTGCAAATCGGAGTGATAGATTAGAATCGAGAGCCAACGGTAAGTTTTCTATGTTAAACCATTACACCATTGAAAAACTGGTTACGTTTGCAATCGAAAGAAAAATGACTATAGTTGAAGAGGTAATGGCCCCTAAACTATGTTCTGGGATGAAAGTTACAGCTTCAGTGAAATCCGTTTGCAAATCGGAGTGATAGATTAGAATCGAGAGCCAACGGTAAGTTTTCTATGTTAAACCATTACACCATTGAAAAACTGGTTACGTTTGCAATCGAAAGAAAAATGACTATAGTTGAAGAGGTAATGGCCCCTAAACTATGTTCTGGGATGAAAGTTACAGCTTCAGTGAAATCCGTTTGCAAATCGGAGTGATAGATTAGAATCGAGAGCCAACGGTAAGTTTTCTATGTTAAACCATTACACCATTGAAAAACTGGTTACGTTTGCAATCGAAAGAAAAATGACTATAGTTGAAGAGGTAATGGCCCCTAAACTATGTTCTGGGATGAAAGTTACAGCTTCAGTGAAATCCGTTTGCAAATCGGAGTGATAGATTAGAATCGAGAGCCAACGGTAAGTTTTCTATGTTAAACCATTACACCATTGAAAAACTGGTTACGTTTGCAATCGAAAGAAAAATGACTATAGTTGAAGAGGTAATGGCCCCTAAACTATGTTCTGGGATGAAAGTTACAGCTTCAGTGAAATCCGTTTGCAAATCGGAGTGATAGATTAGAATCGAGAGCCAACGGTAAGTTTTCTATGTTAAACCATTACACCATTGAAAAACTGGTTACGTTTGCAATCGAAAGAAAAATGACTATAGTTGAAGAGGTAATGGCCCCTAAACTATGTTCTGGGATGAAAGTTACAGCTTCAGTGAAATCCGTTTGCAAATCGGAGTGATAGATTAGAATCGAGAGCCAACGGTAAGTTTTCTATGTTAAACCATTACACCATTGAAAAACTGGTTACGTTTGCAATCGAAAGAAAAATGACTATAGTTGAAGAGGTAATGGCCCCTAAACTATGTTCTGGGATGAAAGTTACAGCTTCAGTGAAATCCGTTTGCAAATCGGAGTGATAGATTAGAATCGAGAGCCAACGGTAAGTTTTCTATGTTAAACCATTACACCATTGAAAAACTGGTTACGTTTGCAATCGAAAGAAAAATGACTATAGTTGAAGAGGTAATGGCCCCTAAACTATGTTCTGGGATGAAAGTTACAGCTTCAGTGAAATCCGTTTGCAAATCGGAGTGATAGATTAGAATCGAGAGCCAACGGTAAGTTTTCTATGTTAAACCATTACACCATTGAAAAACTGGTTACGTTTGCAATCGAAAGAAAAATGACTATAGTTGAAGAGGTAATGGCCCCTAAACTATGTTCTGGGATGAAAGTTACAGCTTCAGTGAAATCCGTTTGCAAATCGGAGTGATAGATTAGAATCGAGAGCCAACGGTAAGTTTTCTATGTTAAACCATTACACCATTGAAAAACTGGTTACGTTTGCAATCGAAAGAAAAATGACTATAGTTGAAGAGGTAATGGCCCCTAAACTATGTTCTGGGATGAAAGTTACAGCTTCAGTGAAATCCGTTTGCAAATCGGAGTGATAGATTAGAATCGAGAGCCAACGGTAAGTTTTCTATGTTAAACCATTACACCATTGAAAAACTGGTTACGTTTGCAATCGAAAGAAAAATGACTATAGTTGAAGAGGTAATGGCCCCTAAACTATGTTCTGGGATGAAAGTTACAGCTTCAGTGAAATCCGTTTGCAAATCGGAGTGATAGATTAGAATCGAGAGCCAACGGTAAGTTTTCTATGTTAAACCATTACACCATTGAAAAACTGGTTACGTTTGCAATCGAAAGAAAAATGACTATAGTTGAAGAGGTAATGGCCCCTAAACTATGTTCTGGGATGAAAGTTACAGCTTCAGTGAAATCCGTTTGCAAATCGGAGTGATAGATTAGAATCGAGAGCCAACGGTAAGTTTTCTATGTTAAACCATTACACCATTGAAAAACTGGTTACGTTTGCAATCGAAAGAAAAATGACTATAGTTGAAGAGGTAATGGCCCCTAAACTATGTTCTGGGATGAAAGTTACAGCTTCAGTGAAATCCGTTTGCAAATCGGAGTGATAGATTAGAATCGAGAGCCAACGGTAAGTTTTCTATGTTAAACCATTACACCATTGAAAAACTGGTTACGTTTGCAATCGAAAGAAAAATGACTATAGTTGAAGAGGTAATGGCCCCTAAACTATGTTCTGGGATGAAAGTTACAGCTTCAGTGAAATCCGTTTGCAAATCGGAGTGATAGATTAGAATCGAGAGCCAACGGTAAGTTTTCTATGTTAAACCATTACACCATTGAAAAACTGGTTACGTTTGCAATCGAAAGAAAAATGACTATAGTTGAAGAGGTAATGGCCCCTAAACTATGTTCTGGGATGAAAGTTACAGCTTCAGTGAAATCCGTTTGCAAATCGGAGTGATAGATTAGAATCGAGAGCCAACGGTAAGTTTTCTATGTTAAACCATTACACCATTGAAAAACTGGTTACGTTTGCAATCGAAAGAAAAATGACTATAGTTGAAGAGGTAATGGCCCCTAAACTATGTTCTGGGATGAAAGTTACAGCTTCAGTGAAATCCGTTTGCAAATCGGAGTGATAGATTAGAATCGAGAGCCAACGGTAAGTTTTCTATGTTAAACCATTACACCATTGAAAAACTGGTTACGTTTGCAATCGAAAGAAAAATGACTATAGTTGAAGAGGTAATGGCCCCTAAACTATGTTCTGGGATGAAAGTTACAGCTTCAGTGAAATCCGTTTGCAAATCGGAGTGATAGATTAGAATCGAGAGCCAACGGTAAGTTTTCTATGTTAAACCATTACACCATTGAAAAACTGGTTACGTTTGCAATCGAAAGAAAAATGACTATAGTTGAAGAGGTAATGGCCCCTAAACTATGTTCTGGGATGAAAGTTACAGCTTCAGTGAAATCCGTTTGCAAATCGGAGTGATAGATTAGAATCGAGAGCCAACGGTAAGTTTTCTATGTTAAACCATTACACCATTGAAAAACTGGTTACGTTTGCAATCGAAAGAAAAATGACTATAGTTGAAGAGGTAATGGCCCCTAAACTATGTTCTGGGATGAAAGTTACAGCTTCAGTGAAATCCGTTTGCAAATCGGAGTGATAGATTAGAATCGAGAGCCAACGGTAAGTTTTCTATGTTAAACCATTACACCATTGAAAAACTGGTTACGTTTGCAATCGAAAGAAAAATGACTATAGTTGAAGAGGTAATGGCCCCTAAACTATGTTCTGGGATGAAAGTTACAGCTTCAGTGAAATCCGTTTGCAAATCGGAGTGATAGATTAGAATCGAGAGCCAACGGTAAGTTTTCTATGTTAAACCATTACACCATTGAAAAACTGGTTACGTTTGCAATCGAAAGAAAAATGACTATAGTTGAAGAGGTAATGGCCCCTAAACTATGTTCTGGGATGAAAGTTACAGCTTCAGTGAAATCCGTTTGCAAATCGGAGTGATAGATTAGAATCGAGAGCCAACGGTAAGTTTTCTATGTTAAACCATTACACCATTGAAAAACTGGTTACGTTTGCAATCGAAAGAAAAATGACTATAGTTGAAGAGGTAATGGCCCCTAAACTATGTTCTGGGATGAAAGTTACAGCTTCAGTGAAATCCGTTTGCAAATCGGAGTGATAGATTAGAATCGAGAGCCAACGGTAAGTTTTCTATGTTAAACCATTACACCATTGAAAAACTGGTTACGTTTGCAATCGAAAGAAAAATGACTATAGTTGAAGAGGTAATGGCCCCTAAACTATGTTCTGGGATGAAAGTTACAGCTTCAGTGAAATCCGTTTGCAAATCGGAGTGATAGATTAGAATCGAGAGCCAACGGTAAGTTTTCTATGTTAAACCATTACACCATTGAAAAACTGGTTACGTTTGCAATCGAAAGAAAAATGACTATAGTTGAAGAGGTAATGGCCCCTAAACTATGTTCTGGGATGAAAGTTACAGCTTCAGTGAAATCCGTTTGCAAATCGGAGTGATAGATTAGAATCGAGAGCCAACGGTAAGTTTTCTATGTTAAACCATTACACCATTGAAAAACTGGTTACGTTTGCAATCGAAAGAAAAATGACTATAGTTGAAGAGGTAATGGCCCCTAAACTATGTTCTGGGATGAAAGTTACAGCTTCAGTGAAATCCGTTTGCAAATCGGAGTGATAGATTAGAATCGAGAGCCAACGGTAAGTTTTCTATGTTAAACCATTACACCATTGAAAAACTGGTTACGTTTGCAATCGAAAGAAAAATGACTATAGTTGAAGAGGTAATGGCCCCTAAACTATGTTCTGGGATGAAAGTTACAGCTTCAGTGAAATCCGTTTGCAAATCGGAGTGATAGATTAGAATCGAGAGCCAACGGTAAGTTTTCTATGTTAAACCATTACACCATTGAAAAACTGGTTACGTTTGCAATCGAAAGAAAAATGACTATAGTTGAAGAGGTAATGGCCCCTAAACTATGTTCTGGGATGAAAGTTACAGCTTCAGTGAAATCCGTTTGCAAATCGGAGTGATAGATTAGAATCGAGAGCCAACGGTAAGTTTTCTATGTTAAACCATTACACCATTGAAAAACTGGTTACGTTTGCAATCGAAAGAAAAATGACTATAGTTGAAGAGGTAATGGCCCCTAAACTATGTTCTGGGATGAAAGTTACAGCTTCAGTGAAATCCGTTTGCAAATCGGAGTGATAGATTAGAATCGAGAGCCAACGGTAAGTTTTCTATGTTAAACCATTACACCATTGAAAAACTGGTTACGTTTGCAATCGAAAGAAAAATGACTATAGTTGAAGAGGTAATGGCCCCTAAACTATGTTCTGGGATGAAAGTTACAGCTTCAGTGAAATGCGTTTGCAAATCGGAGTGATAGATTAGAATCGAGAGCCAACGGTAAGTTTTCTATGTTAAACCATTACACCATTGAAAAACTGGTTACGTTTGCAATCGAAAGAAAAATGACTATAGTTGAAGAGGTAATGGCCCCTAAACTATGTTCTGGGATGAAAGTTACAGCTTCAGTGAAATCCGTTTGCAAATCGGAGTGATAGATTAGAATCGAGAGCCAACGGTAAGTTTTCTATGTTAAACCATTACACCATTGAAAAACTGGTTACGTTTGCAATCGAAAGAAAAATGACTATAGTTGAAGAGGTAATGGCCCCTAAACTATGTTCTGGGATGAAAGTTACAGCTTCAGTGAAATCCGTTTGCAAATCGGAGTGATAGATTAGAATCGAGAGCCAACGGTAAGTTTTCTATGTTAAACCATTACACCATTGAAAAACTGGTTACGTTTGCAATCGAAAGAAAAATGACTATAGTTGAAGAGGTAATGGCCCCTAAACTATGTTCTGGGATGAAAGTTACAGCTTCAGTGAAATCCGTTTGCAAATCGGAGTGATAGATTAGAATCGAGAGCCAACGGTAAGTTTTCTATGTTAAACCATTACACCATTGAAAAACTGGTTATGTTTGCAATCGAAAGAAAAATGACTATAGTTGAAGAGGTAATGGCCCCTAAACTATGTTCTGGGATGAAAGTTACAGCTTCAGTGAAATCCGTTTGCAAATCGGAGTGATAGATTAGAATCGAGAGCCAACGGTAAGTTTTCTATGTTAAACCATTACACCATTGAAAAACTGGTTACGTTTGCAATCGAAAGAAAAATGACTATAGTTGAAGAGGTAATGGCCCCTAAACTATGTTCTGGGATGAAAGTTACAGCTTCAGTGAAATCCGTTTGCAAATCGGAGTGATAGATTAGAATCGAGAGCCAACGGTAAGTTTTCTATGTTAAACCATTACACCATTGAAAAACTGGTTACGTTTGCAATCGAAAGAAAAATGACTATAGTTGAAGAGGTAATGGCCCCTAAAGTATGTTCTGGGATGAAAGTTACAGCTTCAGTGAAATCCGTTTGCAAATCGGAGTGATAGATTAGAATCGAGAGCCAACGGTAAGTTTTCTATGTTAAACCATTACACCATTGAAAAACTGGTTACGTTTGCAATCGAAAGAAAAATGACTATAGTTGAAGAGGTAATGGCCCCTAAACTATGTTCTGGGATGAAAGTTACAGCTTCAGTGAAATCCGTTTGCAAATCGGAGTGATAGATTAGAATCTAGAGCCAACCGTAAGTTTTCTATGTTAAACCATTACACCATTGAAAAACTGGTTACGTTTGCAATCGAAAGAAAAATGACTATAGTTGAAGAGGTAATGGCCCCTAAACTATGTTCTGGGATGAAAGTTACAGCTTCAGTGAAATCCGTTTGCAAATCGGAGTGATAGATTAGAATCGAGAGCCAACGGTAAGTTTTCTATGTTAAACCATTACACCATTGAAAAACTGGTTACGTTTGCAATCGAAAGAAAAATGACTATAGTTGAAGAGGTAATGGCCCCTAAACTATGTTCTGGGATGAAAGTTACAGCTTCAGTGAAATCCGTTTGCAAATCGGAGTGATAGATTAGAATCGAGAGCCAACGGTAAGTTTTCTATGTTAAACCATTACACCATTGAAAAACTGGTTACGTTTGCAATCGAAAGAAAAATGACTATAGTTGAAGAGGTAATGGCCCCTAAACTATGTTCTGGGATGAAAGTTACAGCTTCAGTGAAATCCGTTTGCAAATCGGAGTGATAGATTAGAATCGAGAGCCAACGGTAAGTTTTCTATGTTAAACCATTACACCATTGAAAAACTGGTTACGTTTGCAATCGAAAGAAAAATGACTATAGTTGAAGAGGTAATGGCCCCTAAACTATGTTCTGGGATGAAAGTTACAGCTTCAGTGAAATCCGTTTGCAAATCGGAGTGATAGATTAGAATCGAGAGCCAACGGTAAGTTTTCTATGTTAAACCATTACACCATTGAAAAACTGGTTACGTTTGCAATCGAAAGAAAAATGACTATAGTTGAAGAGGTAATGGCCCCTAAAGTATGTTCTGGGATGAAAGTTACAGCTTCAGTGAAATCCGTTTGCAAATCGGAGTGATAGATTAGAATCGAGAGCCAACGGTAAGTTTTTTATGTTAAACCATTACACCATTGAAAAACTGGTTACGTTTGCAATTGAAAGAAAAATGACTATAGTTGAAGAGGTAATGGCCCCTAAACTATGTTCTGGGATGAAAGTTACAGCTTCAGTGAAATCCGTTTGCAAATCGGAGTGATAGATTAGAATCGAGAGCCAACGGTAAGTTTTCTATGTTAAACCATTACACCATTGAAAAACTGGTTACGTTTGCAATCGAAAGAAAAATGACTGGGAGTGCGCATGAGCGGCGCCACAGGACACAGGATGGAACTGTGAGCTCCGCATTACAGGCGAAATAACTGCCGCTATAACGCACGGATCCGGGCAAGAGATATAGCCCCTGAAAGCTGAGGATCCAGAGCATGCAGCGATCCCCCCGGATATATCCAATTCGCAGCAGAACGAGCTATCTACCGCCTCTTTCCCCCCTGCGCTTCACAAGAAGATTCAGCAAGATGGCCGCCGCTATGCAGCATCAGGAAGTAGGCCGCAGCCCTCAGCAAAGCCCGGAGACAAAGCCAGCACCCAAAGCACCTCCTACACCGGTGCTAGCGTCTCACAGCACATCGGGACCAGAGGACAACACAGCCCAATCTCGGGCGCCCACCCCAAAGCTGGATCGCAATGGTTCACACGCTCAGGTCAGTGACGAACGCAACCGCCAAGGCGTACAAAAGGCCGCGTGGTCAGAGGCCCAATGCGTACAAAATACATCTCCACCGGCCGCAAACTACGCATCAAACCCATACTCAAGCGTACTTTTGGACGCATCCCCTCCAATACCAACGCAAGGTTCACGCGTACTTTCGGACGCAAATCAAGAGAGATATGAACAGGAAATAGGCGTACAAATTGGAGGGATGTCTGCTGAGCAATTGATTGCTACCATAACTAACGTCTTCAGAGCAGAACTGAAAGCTGAACTGAAACTTGCAGTAACGGAACTATCCGACCACATCAGTGAAGTGGGGGATAGGGTAGCCTCCTTGGAAGTCCAAACAGAAGATCTGGTCCTAGTTACTAATGCCAACTCAGCTACCATAGAAGTACATGATGAGAGATTGGACATGGTAGAAGATAAGCTCGAGGACCTCGAGAATAGAAGTCGAAGAGCCAATGTTAGAATCCGGGGAGTTCCAGAATCGGTGGATGACCTTACAGCATTAGCAGCAAACCTATTCCACGCCCTCCTCCCCCAAATAGATCCCACTAGACTGGGGGTCGTACGTATTCATCGAGCCCTGGTTCGGCCAAGAAATGCTGCTCTACCTAGAGACATCATAGCCAAACTATCCAGTGAAGATATAAGAGATAAAATCTTACTTGCAGCCAGAGATCTCCAACGTCTCCCAGACCAACCACAATCGGTGCAACTGTTTGCTGATCTAGCACCGATAACAATTCAGAAGAGAAGAAACATGAAGCCGTTCACGATGGCGCTCCAACAGGCCGCCATTAGGTATAAGTGGGGATTCCCTTTTGCTCTTATCTTCAAAAAGAACAATAAACAATTCGTCTGTAAGACTCCTGAGGGAGCAGCAGAAGCCCTCACTGAAGCAAATATTTCTTTCACCCTTCCGGAGGAGAAACAACACCAGGAGAGCCAATCCCCTAGACCTAGGAGGGAATTAAGAGGGAACCGGGCCTGGTCCTCATCTAGGAATATCGCCCTGAGAAGAAATGCTCCAGATCAAACTCCACCTGAGACTGGTCAATCGTGAGGTATACTTTTCCATATCTTCAACTCCCTGTTCCCTCTAAAAGACCTGCTGATCTTCACTTGAACTACCCACCTTGTTATGGTTTATTTGGTTTTCCTACAAGCCCAAGGTGACTTTTTCAACCATACTCTACTACGTTCCCGGGGCACGGGTACCTTCTTTTTCACTCTCACAGGGCCCGCTAGCCTGCTCAATGGAACTCATAAGTAAGACCCTTGTTAACTATGTTTATGTTTTTGATAATTAATCTTCTTCACTTTCAGATTCTTTACACATGGACTGATATGTTATGATTTTTACAGGGAAAGTTTGACTTAACTTGTTTCCTCCATGAGCTTCAGTGCACCCTTAGGTCACGGGCCCTTATGGATGCTTTGTTTGACTTATCATAGTTCGGATTTATGCATATGATGTTTAACTCTAAAGTTACGCTAGGCAGTTAAGCTTGTATCCCATGCTGCACTCCCTATGAGAAGTGTCTGGTGGCAAGTCCATTATTTATTGACTGCTACCCACTTACTCTTGTTAGTGACACTCTTTGTGTCTACTAAAATTTTTCGCTATATTGAGATTGAAAAAAGCCTTATTGCTATAATTATTCAGCCTACCTGCAATAATATTATCAGAGTACTCTGTTCTTCCTTTACCGCCTACCTTGAACTGAAAATATTTTACATTCAAGTCCATTAATATCCTCACACACAATGCCAGGGGCCTATGCTCACCAGCCAAAAGAAATAAAGCATTCAAAGCCTATGCTAAACACGCCCCCGACATATTATGTATCCAGGAGTCCCACTTCTCCCCTCAGAACCCTCCCAAGCAGTTCCATAAACATTTCTCTAGAGTCTTCTTATCATCTTATAAGAAAAGGAGTAGAGGAGTGATCACACTTCTCTCTGATAATTTCCCATTTACTATCTCGAATCATATTGAAGATGAAACTGGTACATTTGTTATTCTACTTGGTACATATGAATCAAAAACACTATGTATAGTGAATGTGTATGCTCCACCAGGAAACACTTATGCTGTCCTCACAAGAATCTCTGAGATGCTTCTTAACATGAAATTTGATAGCCTTATCTGGGCAGGAGATTTTAATCTCACCCCAAATGACAAACTAGATCGGTCGCATCCTTCAAGACCATCCATAGCTAAAAAGAACCAGGTCTTTTTTCAAGATCTGTTTAAAACTCATGCACTCATAGATTCATGGAGGGAACACAACAATATGAAAAAAGGATACTCCTACTTTTCTACACCACACAACTCATATTCACGCATAGATCTTATCTTGATCCCGTCATTATGTGCCTCCTCCCTAGCATATTCTAGGCACATATTATGCCCTTGGTCAGACCATGAGTTAGTACTTACAGCTATGAACTCTCCAATTCCAAAACCAATAAGGGCGCAGTGGAGGCTTAATGAGTCCCTACTAATTAACCCCAACATCTGTTCAGCTATTGAAAATTCATTGGATGACTATTTTAAGGAAAATGCTACGGAGGAAGTAAGCGAGGGAGTTTGTTGGATGGCACACAAGGCCGTGATTAGGGGAGAGCTAATGAGAATTTCTGGGAGAGCTAAGAAAGAAAGAGGAGCTATCCTCTCGGGACTAGAGAGAAAGATTAACATGCTCCATACACTCAACCAGGCTGACCCTTCTAGATACTTACAGAAGCAAATCTATGACCTTCAGTTACAGTTAGACACAATATTGGGACAAGAGGTTGAGAAGGCTATGAGATGGACGGGAGCATTAGCATACGAACAGCTCAACAAACCGAATAAATGGCTAGCTAGGAGGCTTAGGGACAAACAAGTCACAAACAAGATCATTAAAATCAGGGACAAAGAGAATAAAGTCACGTCAGACCCAGATAAGATATATCAAGCCTTTCTGGAATATTATAAAAATCTCTATAGTGACGATAAACCAGATATAGCCTCAGATAAAAAAGAACAATTCTTGAAAGATAATATAAAATTAAAACTATCCCAAGAAACGGCCAAGCAATTGAACTCACCAATTAATAAGGAAGAACTACATGAAGCAATCAAAAGACTTAAACGTTCGAAAGCCCCCGGCCCTGATGGGTTCCCATCACTCTACTATAAAAAATTCGAAGATATCCTAAGCCCACATCTTTTAAAATTTTACAACTCACTCTTAAAAGGCAAATCTCCACCCCCTGAATTTCTCTCATCTGCCATTTGTATAATTCATAAACCCCCCAGAGACCCACTGTCAACAAAAAACTATAGGCCAATTTCCCTTTTGGGGGTGGATTATAAGATATTCACATCTATCCTAGCAATGAGACTAAACACAGTCCTGCCGGCTCTGGTACATAAGGATCAAGTAGGATTTATTCCCCAAAGACAAGCGCCGGACAATATTAGAAAAGTCTTGGACATACAATACTATTGCAAAAAAACCTCTCAGAACTTGGCTCTACTATCCTTAGATATGGAGAAAGCTTTCGATAAGATAAAATGGCCCTACATGCTTTCTGTACTAAATCGATTTGGCTTTTTTGGTGAATATCTAAATGCGATCAAAATTCTTTATTCCCTTCCAACAGCATATTTGAAACTCCCATCATATACACAAACCTCATTCCCTATCTGCAGAGGTACTAGGCAGGGATGCCCACTGTCCCCGGGCATATTTGCCCTAGTCATTGAGCCCTTAGCTACCAAGATTCGTAACTCCCAAGAGATATTAGGTATACAAATTGGCTATAAACAACATAAATTAAACCTATTTGCTGATGATATATTACTTACCCTTTCATCACCCCACACCTCTATTCCAAACCTCCTAAAAATTATCCAGGACTTTTCGGTATTCTCAGGATTTCAATTGAATAAAGACAAATCGGAGCTTATGGCCTCACAAATGTCAACCAGAGCCGGTAGGACCCTTGCTGAATCTCTGGGCCTTCAATACCAACATAAACATATTAAATACCTTGGAATTAAATTGTCCAGGGATCCCTCCCAACTATATGACACTAATTTCCCTGCCCTATATCGAAGATTAGCCTCAGATCTAGACACATGGACTAAGTTACCCCTTTCACTACTTGGTAGAGTCCACGCCATTAAAATGACTCTATTTCCAAGACTTCTTTATCTATTTCGAAGTCTCCCCATACCAATAAAATCTTCCCACCTAGCTGATCTACAAAAACGAATCTCGAGATTCATTTGGTCCAATAAAAAAGCGAGAATTAGTTATGCCACACTAGCTAGAACAAAAGATAAAGGAGGACTTAAATTACCATTATTAATGACATATTATAGGGCGGCTAGACTCTCCCAACTGGTCTTAGTGAACTCAGGTAATATGGCCCCACTCTGGGTAGAAGTGGAAAATAGGCTGATTCACCCACTTACAACTCAAGGAGTGATGTGGGCTAAGTCAATACCACTCCAAAAAATAAAAAACCTCGCACCAGTTTTTGGCTCTTCCTTGAAATTATGGCTAAACCTGAGGTTTGTCTATAAGTTGCAATCTCCAATTAGTCTTATGTCCAATTTATTTGGGAGTCCGGACTTCCCACCAGGTCTTCAATCTACCTCTTTTTCATGGTGGATATCAAAAGGGCTTACCAGACTGGGTAAGTTCACATCTGCCTTCAAACTAATGAACCGCCTTCAATGTTTTGCAATGAGAGAGGTGCCCCCTCAAGAAATATCTAGATCTGCTCAAATATTTGAATATATAAATTCTTTAGATACAAAGCAAGAGATAAACTTCTATACCCTGTTTGAAGCGAGGTGTAGAAACGGCCCCCTTAATAAGGGTCTGATTTCTGACTTTTATTTTATGCTCACAAGGGATGACCCGGATGAGAAATATAAATTCCAGCGGGACTGGGAACAAGAGACAGGCAGATCAATATCAACTGCTAAATGGGGACACTGCTGTACCACCATGCTTAAAAATAGCCTTTTTTATTCCTCCATTGAAACCTCACTCAAATTATTACATCGTACTTACTTCACCCCGGTTAGACTTCATGCTTTTTGTCCTGAAAAGACTGATTTATGTCCTAGAGGATGTGGAGGTAGAGGAACTCTATGGCATATGTGGTGGCAATGTCCTATAGCCCAACTTTTTTGGAACAGAATATGGAGACGCACCTCTCTTATGCTTAAATTGAACTCTTCTTTAGACCCAACGGTAGCATTATTAGGCAACAGACCTCTGAAAACCTCTCCGGCAATAAATAAATTGCTGCATCATATCATGGCTCTCGCTAGAAGACAAATTGCCCTAAATTGGAAAGCAAGCAGTTTAAATGACACCCAGGTATTTACTAAACTTAATGAAGCGATGCTCTCGGAGCATATCCTAGCTAAAGTCCATGACTCATTAGACTCATTTGAAGTCACATGGACACCCTGGATCGAACTACAAGATAATGAAGGTCTCCCATATGTTTTACATACCTTTTAGAATTCCCCCCTGGCGTTGTAGATACATCTATAAAGTGATTAAGGATTGAGGAGGCGGTACTTGGAAGACAGCGAATAAAATTGTATTCAAGATTTTAGCACAATTGACAGGTTGTACACATTTATGTAAATATAGCTAATTCTCCATTTATGGAGAATCACTTTCTTCTTCCCTTTTCTTTACCTTTCATTTTCTCTCTTCTACCCCCTTCCCCCCCTCATCTCCCCCTATGGATGCTTCTCTTTGGCATGATGTGGCAATCCCACCCAAGAGAATGCTATCTATCTTTCCCTCGCACCTTCCTCCCACTCTTACCCCAACCCGCCTTTCCTACCCTACCCTTTTTCCTTTCTTCTTTTCTTCCCCTCTACTCTCACCTCTTTATGAAAAACTTAAAATTATTGGTTATTATTATGTATAATAAACTTAATGTGGGGGAGAGCGGCATCTCCCCGCCGCTACCCCACTTTGTAACATTTGCATGATATACTGTTATGTTCTTTAGGCCATCATAAGAAAGCTCCCCTGAGAGGGACATGTCATGTGAATACTTTATATTGCTATAACTGTAAAATGTTTTTGTATATAATAAACACCCTTGAAACGAAAGAAAAATGACTATAGTTGAAGAGGTAATGGCCCCTAAACTATGTTCTGGGATGAAAGTTACAGCTTCAGTGAAATCCGTTTGCAAATCGGAGTGATAGATTAGAATCGAGAGCCAGCGGTAAGTTTTCTATGTTAAACCATTACACCATTGAAAAACTGGTTACGTTTGCAATCGAAAGAAAAATGACTATAGTTGAAGAGGTAATGGCCCCTAAACTATGTTCTGGGATGAAAGTTACAGCTTCAGTGAAATCCGTTTGCAAATCGGAGTGATAGATTAGAATCGAGAGCCAACGGTAAGTTTTCTATGTTAAACCATTACACCATTGAAAAACTGGTTACGTTTGCAATCGAAAGAAAAATGACTATAGTTGAAGAGGTAATGGCCCCTAAAGTATGTTCTGGGATGAAAGTTACAGCTTCAGTGAAATCCGTTTGCAAATCGGAGTGATAGATTAGAATCGAGAGCCAACGGTAAGTTTTCTATGTTAAACCATTACACCATTGAAAAACTGGTTACGTTTGCAATCGAAAGAAAAATGACTATAGTTGAAGAGGTAATGGCCCCTAAACTATGTTCTGGGATGAAAGTTACAGCTTCAGTGAAATCCGTTTGCAAATCGGAGTGATAGATTAGAATCGAGAGCCAACGGTAAGTTTTCTATGTTAAACCATTACACCATTGAAAAACTGGTTACGTTTGCAATCGAAAGAAAAATGACTATAGTTGAAGAGGTAATGGCCCCTAAACTATGTTCTGGGATGAAAGTTACAGCTTCAGTGAAATCCGTTTGCAAATCGGAGTGATAGATTAGAATCGAGAGCCAACGGTAAGTTTTCTATGTTAAACCATTACACCATTGAAAAACTGGTTACGTTTGCAATCGAAAGAAAAATGACTATAGTTGAAGAGGTAATGGCCCCTAAACTATGTTCTGGGATGAAAGTTACAGCTTCAGTGAAATCCGTTTGCAAATCGGAGTGATAGATTAGAATCGAGAGCCAACGGTAAGTTTTCTATGTTAAACCATTACACCATTGAAAAACTGGTTACGTTTGCAATCGAAAGAAAAATGACTATAGTTGAAGAGGTAATGGCCCCTAAACTATGTTCTGGGATGAAAGTTACAGCTTCAGTGAAATCCGTTTGCAAATCGGAGTGATAGATTAGAATCGAGAGCCAACGGTACGTTTTCTATGTTAAACCATTACACCATTGAAAAACTGGTTACGTTTGCAATCGAAAGAAAAATGACTATAGTTGAAGAGGTAATGGCCCCTAAACTATGTTCTGGGATGAAAGTTACAGCTTCAGTGAAATCTGTTTGCAAATCGGAGTGATAGATTAGAATCGAGAGCCAACGGTAAGTTTTCTATGTTAAACCATTACACCATTGAAAAACTGGTTACGTTTGCAATCGAAAGAAAAATGACTATAGTTGAAGAGGTAATGGCCCCTAAACTATGTTCTGGGATGAAAGTTACAGCTTCAGTGAAATCCGTTTGCAAATCGGAGTGATAGATTAGAATCGAGAGCCAACGGTAAGTTTTCTATGTTAAACCATTACACCATTGAAAAACTGGTTACGTTTGCAATCGAAAGAAAAATGACTATAGTTGAAGAGGTAATGGCCCCTAAACTATGTTCTGGGATGAAAGTTACAGCTTCAGTGAAATCCGTTTGCAAATCGGAGTGATAGATTAGAATCGAGAGCCAACGGTAAGTTTTCTATGTTAAACCATTACACCATTGAAAAACTGGTTACGTTTGCAATCGAAAGAAAAATGACTATAGTTGAAGAGGTAATGGCCCCTAAACTATGTTCTGGGATGAAAGTTACAGCTTCAGTGAAATCCGTTTGCAAATCGGAGTGATAGATTAGAATCGAGAGCCAACGGTAAGTTTTCTATGTTAAAACATTACACCATTGAAAAACTGGTTACGTTTGCAATCGAAAGAAAAATGACTATAGTTGAAGAGGTAATGGCCCCTAAACTATGTTCTGGGATGAAAGTTACAGCTTCAGTGAAATCCGTTTGCAAATCGGAGTGATAGATTAGAATCGAGAGCCAACGGTAAGTTTTCTATGTTAAACCATTACACCATTGAAAAACTGGTTACGTTTGCAATCGAAAGAAAAATGACTATAGTTGAAGAGGTAATGGCCCCTAAACTATGTTCTGGGATGAAAGTTACAGCTTCAGTGAAATCCGTTTGCAAATCGGAGTGATAGATTAGAATCGAGAGCCAACGGTAAGTTTTCTATGTTAAACCATTACACCATTGAAAAACTGGTTACGTTTGCAATCGAAAGAAAAATGACTATAGTTGAAGAGGTAATGGCCCCTAAACTATGTTCTGGGATGAAAGTTACAGCTTCAGTGAAATCCGTTTGCAAATCGGAGTGATAGATTAGAATCGAGAGCCAACGGTAAGTTTTCTATGTTAAACCATTACACCATTGAAAAACTGGTTACGTTTGCAATCGAAAGAAAAATGACTATAGTTGAAGAGGTAATGGCCCCTAAACTATGTTCTGGGATGAAAGTTACAGCTTCAGTGAAATCCGTTTGCAAATCGGAGTGATAGATTAGAATCGAGAGCCAACGGTAAGTTTTCTATGTTAAACCATTACACCATTGAAAAACTGGTTACGTTTGCAATCGAAAGAAAAATGACTATAGTTGAAGAGGTAATGGCCCCTAAACTATGTTCTGGGATGAAAGTTACAGCTTCAGTGAAATCAGTTTGCAAATCGGAGTGATAGATTAGAATCGAGAGCCAAAGGTAAGTTTTCTATGTTAAACCATTACACCATTGAAAAACTGGTTACGTTTGCAATCGAAAGAAAAATGACTATAGTTGAAGAGGTAATGGCCCCTAAACTATGTTCTGGGATGAAAGTTACAGCTTCAGTGAAATCCGTTTGCAAATCGGAGTGATAGATTAGAATCGAGAGCCAACGGTAAGTTTTCTATGTTAAACCATTACACCATTGAAAAACTGGTTACGTTTGCAATCGAAAGAAAAATGACTATAGTTGAAGAGGTAATGGCCCCTAAACTATGTTCTGGGATGAAAGTTACAGCTTCAGTGAAATCCGTTTGCAAATCGGAGTGATAGATTAGAATCGAGAGCCAACGGTAAGTTTTCTATGTTAAACCATTACACCATTGAAAAACTGGTTACGTTTGCAATCGAAAGAAAAATGACTATAGTTGAAGAGGTAATGGCCCCTAAACTATGTTCTGGGATGAAAGTTACAGCTTCAGTGAAATCCGTTTGCAAATCGGAGTGATAGATTAGAATCGAGAGCCAACGGTAAGTTTTCTATGTTAAACCATTACACCATTGAAAAACTGGTTACGTTTGCAATCGAAAGAAAAATGACTATAGTTGAAGAGGTAATGGCCCCTAAACTATGTTCTGGGATGAAAGTTACAGCTTCAGTGAAATCCGTTTGCAAATCGGAGTGATAGATTAGAATCGAGAGCCAACGGTAAGTTTTCTATGTTAAACCATTACACCATTGAAAAACTGGTTACGTTTGCAATCGAAAGAAAAATGACTATAGTTGAAGAGGTAATGGCCCCTAAACTATGTTCTGGGATGAAAGTTACAGCTTCAGTGAAATCCGTTTGCAAATCGGAGTGATAGATTAGAATCGAGAGCCAACGGTAAGTTTTCTATGTTAAACCATTACACCACTGAAAAACTGGTTACGTTTGCAATCGAAAGAAAAATGACTATAGTTGAAGAGGTAATGGCCCCTAAACTATGTTCTGGGATGAAAGTTACAGCTTCAGTGAAATCCGTTTGCAAATCGGAGTGATAGATTAGAATCGAGAGCCAACGGTAAGTTTTCTATGTTAAACCATTACACCATTGAAAAACTGGTTACGTTTGCAATCGAAAGAAAAATGACTATAGTTGAAGAGGTAATGGCCCCTAAACTATGTTCTGGGATGAAAGTTACAGCTTCAGTGAAATCCGTTTGCAAATCGGAGTGATAGATTAGAATCGAGAGCCAACGGTAAGTTTTCTATGTTAAACCAGTAACAATAGTATTTTTATTGGAATTTTCAATTTTAACAGTGAGTGCAAAAACAAGTAGATAGGCATATCAGAAATCAAATGCATATCAATTGCAGTGAAATTGAAATTGAGCATTGATGTAAATTACTTACATTTGTTTTTTGAGCAGATGTTTCTAGTTGTTTTTAAGAGGACTTATCTTTATTGGTACAAAGTATAATATGAAAATATGTACTTAAATCTTTATAACCTTCATAAGAAAAAAGAAGAGAATAGTTAATGAGGAGTAATAAAGTATTGAGTTATTAAAGTTTTACCTTGGGGAGGATAGTGGAGGTATCTAATTGTTGGGAAAATACGCGTAGAACCGGTTTAGAACGCGTATTTGGTATGTAGCTACTTGTAGTGATTGTACATTATACGCAATGAGCATTGTCGAGGCGCGTGTAAATGCGTATAATGTGATCTAAACAATTTTCCATATTCTTATGTTGAGCTATGTTTAATTTTTCCAACTATCATTGAGTACTATCATTGTGTATTATTTTAGTATTAATTTATACAAAGTTATTTTAATTATTTTAAATTATATACTATGGGTTTCTGATTCCCTGTGGGGTCTTGTAAATCAAAAAATTGTTAAATTATTGTTAAATGTGGTATACTGCAATTGTGTTGGAGTTAGTAATGTTTGGTTATAATGACTGACACACCTGACTACCTGAGTTGGGGTCAATTGGTTGGTCTAAATGCCAAATGTCCATTTGACATGTAGAAATCAGAGAAATGATTATGAAGAGGAAGTAGCTCCTACTCAAGGTGTGCATGGCAAGATGGTGGAAGTAGATTGTGTGATTAGTAGGTCTCTCTCAACCTGGGAAATGAGGGACTGGCCCTCCACATAGATCCCAGGGAGTACGACCTATATATAGGTTTACCATATTGCCTCAGGTTGCACACCAGGAATAGGCAATGCATGGGGGTGACTTCCTATGTCGTATGGTTGGTTGGTTGGGATTCCAAATATTGTGTTGATGTACAATACTGATTACTAACTACCTAAACCTAAACCTAAACCTAACCTATTCTATTCAACTACTCTACTATGCACACTGTCATGTCCAGATAATTTAGAGCTTTTAAAAGGAAGATAGAGATATAGGATGAACCAAATGAGATGGAGGTGCTGGTAAGATCATACGAGTAACATACACACTTATCCTGATGTCACATAAGGAAGAGAAGTGAGATTGTTTAAAAATCTGATAGTTTGGAACTCAAATAAACTGTTGGCCAGAGAGCGGCTTTCTTAAGAAAGGAATTTACATTTCCACACCTGATGGACCAGGCCTTTTCGGCCAAAAGATTGGACTCTACTCTTCTGAGGATTTCTTCCAAAGTTGGTATGTAGGGGGTTTTCCAGTATAGAGCTAACAATCCTCTCACCACTATAAATACATGAGTGATGATCATTCTTTCCTGAGGGGGAAGAGAATGAGCACCCAAATTTAACACCGCTAGGCCTGGGGGGATAGTTTGTAAAGACATTGGGAGTTGTTGGAGAAAGGTCCCAATATCTTTCCACATGTTCTGGAGCTTGGGGCACTCCCAAAGGATATGTTCCATGGTACCCGCCAGGTTGCAGCCCCTCCAACACAGGGGGGATGTATGGGTATCAAATTTACTTATCTTTTCGGGGGTTAGATACCACCGCCAAATGCTTTTAAGTAAACTCTCATGGTGTCCCACACAGTGAGAAACCTTTTTGAGTGCTTTGACGGCCATCTCCCATTCCTCCACACCCACTTCAGCTTCATCTCCCAGCCAGTCCTGCCACCTGGTTAGTTGCCATTTTGGGAAAGTTTCTTTTAGGTCTAATAAAGTTCTATAAAATATTGAGGTTCCTTTTAAATGAGTGTTTTCTAATTGAATGAGTTTTATAATTTTGGGTTCTAAGGTGATGGGGGTATAAGGATGTTTATTAAAAAATCTAGCTACTCTATCATAGGTGGGTTTCTCTGTTGATGGGATTCCATATGTTTCTGTTAAGTCTTCAAAGGATCTTATTCCGGAATCTCCCAACAGATCTTCTATGGATTTTAATCCATGGTCAGTCCAGGTCTCCAAATTCAAGTTCTTTATAGCTGCATGCAAAGTGTCTAGGGAAGTTGGTACTGTCACTGCCATCGTCTCGTTTTTGCTCAAGTTAGTTAGTTCTTTCCATAGTCTAAGAGAGTTGGCAGTGACAGGGTTCTGGATATGTTGTTGGATTTTCCAGGTCAATCTGGATTCTAGAAACTCTCTAAATGATTTTAGTGGTAGTTGCTCTTCCTCAATAACAACCCATTGTTTTGTGGAATCTTTTATCCAGATTGACCTGGATTGGTCCAGAACTGTGGCCTTGTAATAAAGTTCCACATTTGGTGCACCTAGACCCATATTGGAGATGTGTGATGTTAATATTTTATTGGAGAACCTGGCCTTTCTGTTTCTTAGAAAATATCGATTTAATTGTTTTTGTAATTCTGTGAAGAATTTTTGGGGAACTCTTATTGGGAGATTCCGGAACAGGTAGAGGAGTTGGGGAAGGATCATCATTTTAAATGCTGCAATTCTACCTAGCCATGAAAATTCTACTTTGGAAAGGGATTCTAACTTATCTTTAATTTTGGATAACCAAGGGCCGTAGTTTTCTCTATAAATCTGTGCAATGGTTGGGGTGAGTTGGATACCAAGATATTTAATGGATTTCTCGTTCCAGGTGTACTGGCAGGACTGCTTAAGAGTTTCTTTCATCTTAGCAGGTATGAAGCAAGGGAGAATGACCGTCTTTTGCTCATTGAGCTTGTAATATGATACTGTTGAGAACTCATCAAGTTCCTCTGTTGCATTTGGCAGTGATATCGAGGGTTTTTGGATAAATAGTATCACATCGTCTGCGTAGAGGCCTAATTTAGTGGAATAGTTACCAATCTTAATACCGTGGATATTGGGATTATTTCTAATTTTTTGTGCAAGGGGTTCCAATGTCAAATTAAAAATTAAGGGGGAGAGAGGACAACCCTGGCGGGTACCATTGGTGATGTTAAAAGGTGAGGAGACAGAGCCAGAAGAGGCAACACAAGCGGATGGGCAGGTATATAACGCTAGGATGGCACCATGGAGGAAGTCTGGTATTCCAAATTTGGAAAGAACTCTGGACATATATAGCCAGTTAACTCTGTCGAACGCCTTCTCCGCGTCTAAAGAGACGAGGAGGGTAGGCGTCCGACAGAGCTTGATCTGATGGAGTATGGCGAGGGCCTTTCTTGTGCCGTCGTTTGTTGACCTACCTCTAATAAAACCTACCTGGTCTGAATTAATAAGCTGGGGCATTAGGGGGGATAATCTGTTAGCAATAATTTTGGCATATATCTTTACGTCAGTGTTGAGGAGTGAAATAGGTCTATAGCTACTGGGGTCTGCAGGGTTTTTGTCTTCTTTAGGGATAGTGGATATGAAGGCGGTTAAAGATTCTTTGGGGAAACTACGTTGGGTGGCTATTTCGTTAAACATATTAGTTAGGGGCTTGGATAAGAAACTGACAAATTTTTTATAATAATCGTTTATGTAACCATCTGGGCCTGGGGCTTTATCTCTTTTTAAGGTGTTAATGACATTTTCTACTTCAGCTTGGGAAAAGGGGGTAGAAAGATATTTCTTTTCAAAATCAGATAGTGAGGGGAGGTTTACTTTATCTAAATATTTATCAATTTTTTGTGGGGTTGGGGAGGGGATGTTGGGGTCTAATTCTAAATTATATAGGCCTTCATAATACTTGGCTAACGCTTCTACTATATCTTTAGGGTGATGCACTTCTGTTTTTGTTAGGGGATGTTTCATCTTCAAAATTCTTTGGGAAATTCTTTGGCCTTTGATCTTCCGGGCCATTGCTTTACCAGCTTTGTTTCCTCCATGGTACCAATCCTCTCTTAGTCTAGTCTGCCATTTATCATACTCATAGTACATACACTCTGCCAGCTCCTGTCTCCTCTCCTCCAGTTCCTTGGTCAGTCCTTTTTTATTTTTGCTGAATATCTCCACTTCCAATGATCTGATTTTGTTTAATAAAAGGTCTGTTTTTTCTCTTACTTTCTTTTTGTGTATAGCTCCTTGTTTCATGAGAACTCCTCTCATGAATGCCTTGTGTGCATTCCATAAGGAGACCCTGGAGGTTACACTAGCATCATTAAAGTGGAAATATTCCAGCAATTCGTTTTTTATAAGGGGAAAAATGTGTTCTGAGTTAATTAGAAATTTGTTTAGTTTCCAGTTGGTCTGTTTGGGGGAAGCGTCTTTTAAGTAGAATTTGACTGTGAGAGGGGAGTGATCGGACCAAATTCTTGAACCAATAGTAATGTCTGAGACCAGTGGTAGAGAGAATCTGTCGGTTAAACAATGGTCTATCCTAGTGAAGGACTGGTAGATTGGCGAATAAAAACTGTAACCCTTTTCCTTGGGGTGAATACACCTCCAAGTGTCAAATAATTCATTCTTGATTAGTGAGGGCAGGAGTATGGATTGGGCTCTTCTTGTTTGTGATGTTGAGTCTAATAGGGGGTCGACTACTGCATTCATGTCTCCTACTATAAATAAATTACCTTTTTGGAATTTTTGTATTTTTTGGAATGTTTTATTAAGAAATTTAACTTGATGGTGATTGGGGGCATAAATATTGGCAAACGTAAAATTTTGGGAGTTAATAGTCCCAGCAATCATCACCAATCTACCGTCCTCACTACAATGTGACCTCTCCACCACCAGTCCCAGAGTATCCCTGATTGCGATACAAACTCCCGCTTTCCTTTTGTCTCTGAATGTTGAGTGGAAAACCGTAGAATAGTTGTGGATTTTTAATCTAGATGCAGATATTTTTGATAAATGAGTTTCTTGTAGACAAATAATGTCTGGTTTTTGTTCTTTGGTTAGTTTATTTAGTAAATATCTTTTCCTATAAGAGTTTAACCCTCTGACATTCAGAGACAAAAGTTGGCAATCACTCATGATACCTCGTATTGTGCTGTAAAATACCTATGAAGCAAACGTCCCCTTTATCAAACAGATAAAATAGAAAAAGCAGAAAACATGAGTTGTTATCATAAAACCTTATCTTACCAGAACGTCCGTATATCTCGGCTCTGAGGAAAAAGAGTTTAGTTAGTGGACATGACAGTGTGCAAACCTTAATACTAATAAAAAATAATAAAGGAAACAGAAGAGAAGTCAGGGTAAGGCCGAGGTGGGCACGCAGAGGCATCCGGTTCTACCCGTGCGTACCCCCCTTAAATTGACCCAACCCTGTGTCTCTACTCCTTAAAGAGGGGTAGAGAAAGGATAAGAAATAACTATAACAATAAACTTAATAGGAAGTACAGAAAAAGAACAGGAAGTCTAAACTTCCAAAAAACAGTCAATGACCTTACGGTCAGTGTCCACCGGTGTGGACGTCCAGTGTGACTGACCACCTACAGGAAAGGAATTCCTAAGGGGGTAAGTCTAGTTGGGGGAAAGTTCCGTGGGGGATCACCCATAGTTCAGGTGGTACCCGTGGCTTCCCCAGCTTTGAGTTGTTCTTCTACGTTCAAAGGTGGGGTGGTGTCCATCGATGTTGGGAGTTGTCTCGGCTTGGGAGAGATAGGAGGGCGGAATGATCTGTCTCTGACTGGATCTCTTGGGATGAAAACAGGGATCTCCCACTTGGCCAGCAAATCAAGGCCTTCATCAGGGGTTTTAACAATGTGTGTGGTACCATGGTCAAAAATTATCAGTTTGGGGGGGAACCCCCAATTGTAAGGAATCTTTCTGTACCTCAGTGTAGTTGTCACCTGTGAGAAGTCTCTTCTGGTTTTCAATGTAGCCTGAGATAGATCCTGGAACAGGGAAAGGTCTTTGTACTCTCCTGGAAGTTTCTTTCCCTCTCTTGTTGCCGCCAGTAACTTCTCCTTGACATGAAAGAAATGGATCCTTGTTATGACGTCTCTTGGTAGGTTCTTTCCTAGATGGGCCGGTTTGGGAAGTCTGTGGGCCCTATCCACTGTGAGCTCACTTTGATTGAGGTCAGGAAGTGTGGCGTGTAGGATGTCTGCTACATAAGCATTCAGCTGGTCATTGGCGACAGTTTCAGGGACCCCTCTTATTTTTATGTTATTCCTCCTGTTTCTGTCTTCCCCATCTGCTATCTTTTCCTTCATCCACTTGTTCTCATCCGCTAGTTGTTTATGTGCATCCACCAGGACATTATAATTTTTGGACATTTCAATCACCTTATTTTCCAGTAGGCAGATCCTCTGGTCTGTGTCAGCAGCGAATACCTCAACATTGCCTGCGAGTGCGTTTAGGTCTGCTCTGGTGCCTGTAATATTGTCACTTAGCATCTGGCTGAAGGAGAGCATAAAGTTTTTGAAGAATTGCTGTGACATAGGTTCTTCAGATGCAGGGAATGCGGCCAGTGTGCTAAATATGTTTTCTGGTGGGTGACGTTGTGCAGTTGGGGATGGATGGATGGGTGGATGAGGTTGTTGCTCAGCGAGCGTCTGCTGTTCGGGATAGGTGGTTGGGTGGGACTGCTGTTCAGATGGGCTAGGAGTAGAGTGCGGTGTGAGTCCTACCTTGGGGTCTCCAGATTCGGATTTCCGTATGCGGTCGGATTCGAATTTTCGTATATAGTCGGATTTCCGTACGGAATCGCGTTGTAATCCGGAAGTTTGTGGCGTCTTCAGCGGGCTTCGCTCTCTGTTGTCCTCTGCCGATCTCCGCATGCCATATTCCTCCTCACTTTCCTCCTCCAGTATGTCCGCTCTGTCTCTCCTTCCCTGGGGAGTGAATAAAAGGCTGTACCTGTTCCTCTGGTCTAGCGGTGGAGGGGTCCTGTAGTTAGCCTCCTGATGCAGGCTGGGCCTGTAATGGCCGGCGCCATCTTGGTTTTCCTCAGTAAAGAACGTGGAGAGCTTCCTGGGGACTGAATTGCTCTGTTTCTGCTGTCTTTGAGACACTCTCCGGTAGCCTGAAGCCATCCTGGGATGTTCACCCACCTTTTAGTGCTGTTTTGGGGCTTTCTGGGTTGCTTTAGGTCGCTCTAAAGGGTGATCACAGCAGGAGCTCAGGGATCAAGCCTCCATTCAGCTCTGCTGCGTAGCCACGCCCCCTTTCTATGTTAAACCATTACACCATTGAAAAACTGGTTACGTTTGCAATCGAAAGAAAAATGACTATAGTTGAAGAGGTAATGGCCCCTAAACTATGTTCTGGGATGAAAGTTACAGCTTCAGTGAAATCCGTTTGCAAATCGGAGTGATAGATTAGAATCGAGAGCCAACGGTAAGTTTTCTATGTTAAACCATTACACCATTGAAAAACTGGTTACGTTTGCAATCGAAAGAAAAATGACTATAGTTGAAGAGGTAATGGCCCCTAAACTATGTTCTGGGATGAAAGTTACAGCTTCAGTGAAATCCGTTTGCAAATCGGAGTGATAGATTAGAATCGAGAGCCAACGGTAAGTTTTCTATGTTAAACCATTACACCATTGAAAAACTGGTTACGTTTGCAATCGAAAGAAAAATGACTATAGTTGAAGAGGTAATGGCCCCTAAACTATGTTCTGGGATGAAAGTTACAGCTTCAGTGAAATCCGTTTGCAAATCGGAGTGATAGATTAGAATCGAGAGCCAACGGTAAGTTTTCTATGTTAAACCATTACACCATTGAAAAACTGGTTACGTTTGCAATCGAAAGAAAAATGACTATAGTTGAAGAGGTAATGGCCCCTAAACTATGTTCTGGGATGAAAGTTACAGCTTCAGTGAAATCCGTTTGCAAATCGGAGTGATAGATTAGAATCGAGAGCCAACGGTAAGTTTTCTATGTTAAACCATTACACCATTGAAAAACTGGTTACGTTTGCAATCGAAAGAAAAATGACTATAGTTGAAGAGGTAATGGCCCCTAAACTATGTTCTGGGATGAAAGTTACAGCTTCAGTGAAATCCGTTTGCAAATCGGAGTGATAGATTAGAATCGAGAGCCAACGGTAAGTTTTCTATGTTAAACCATTACACCATTGAAAAACTGGTTACGTTTGCAATCGAAAGAAAAATGACTATAGTTGAAGAGGTAATGGCCCCTAAACTATGTTCTGGGATGAAAGTTACAGCTTCAGTGAAATCCGTTTGCAAATCGGAGTGATAGATTAGAATCGAGAGCCAACGGTAAGTTTTCTATGTTAAACCATTACACCATTGAAAAACTGGTTACGTTTGCAATCGAAAGAAAAATGACTATAGTTGAAGAGGTAATGGCCCCTAAACTATGTTCTGGGATGAAAGTTACAGCTTCAGTGAAATCCGTTTGCAAATCGGAGTGATAGATTAGAATCGAGAGCCAACGGTAAGTTTTCTATGTTAAACCATTACACCATTGAAAAACTGGTTACGTTTGCAATCGAAAGAAAAATGACTATAGTTGAAGAGGTAATGGCCCCTAAACTATGTTCTGGGATGAAAGTTACAGCTTCAGTGAAATCCGTTTGCAAATCGGAGTGATAGATTAGAATCGAGAGCCAACGGTAAGTTTTCTATGTTAAACCATTAAACCATTGAAAAACTGGTTACGTTTGCAATCGAAAGAAAAATGACTATAGTTGAAGAGGTAATGGCCCCTAAACTATGTTCTGGGATGAAAGTTACAGCTTCAGTGAAATCCGTTTGCAAATCGGAGTGATAGATTAGAATCGAGAGCCAACGGTAAGTTTTCTATGTTAAACCATTACACCATTGAAAAACTGGTTACGTTTGCAATCGAAAGAAAAATGACTATAGTTGAAGAGGTAATGGCCCCTAAACTATGTTCTGGGATGAAAGTTACAGCTTCAGTGAAATCCGTTTGCAAATCGGAGTGATAGATTAGAATCGAGAGCCAACGGTAAGTTTTCTATGTTAAACCATTACACCATTGAAAAACTGGTTACGTTTGCAATCGAAAGAAAAATGACTATAGTTGAAGAGGTAATGGCCCCTAAACTATGTTCTGGGATGAAAGTTACAGCTTCAGTGAAATCCGTTTGCAAATCGGAGTGATAGATTAGAATCGAGAGCCAACGGTAAGTTTTCTATGTTAAACCATTACACCATTGAAAAACTGGTTACGTTTGCAATCGAAAGAAAAATGACTATAGTTGAAGAGGTAATGGCCCCTAAACTATGTTCTGGGATGAAAGTTACAGCTTCAGTGAAATCCGTTTGCAAATCGGAGTGATAGATTAGAATCGAGAGCCAACGGTAAGTTTTCTATGTTAAACCATTACACCATTGAAAAACTGGTTACATTTGCAATCGAAAGAAAAATGACTATAGTTGAAGAGGTAATGGCCCCTAAAGTATGTCTGGGATGAAAGTTACAGCTTCAGTGAAATCCGTTTGCAAATCGGAGTGATAGATTAGAATCGAGAGCCAACGGTAAGTTTTCTATGTTAAACCATTACACCATTGAAAAACTGGTTACGTTTGCAATCGAAAGAAAAATGACTATAGTTGAAGAGGTAATGGCCCCTAAACTATGTTCTGGGATGAAAGTTACAGCTTCAGTGAAATCCGTTTGCAAATCGGAGTGATAGATTAGAATCGAGAGCCAACGGTAAGTTTTCTATGTTAAACCATTACACCATTGAAAAACTGGTTACGTTTGCAATCGAAAGAAAAATGACTATAGTTGAAGAGGTAATGGCCCCTAAACTATGTTCTGGGATGAAAGTTACAGCTTCAGTGAAATCCGTTTGCAAATCGGAGTGATAGATTAGAATCGAGAGCCAACGGTAAGTTTTCTATGTTAAACCATTACACCATTGAAAAACTGGTTACGTTTGCAATCGAAAGAAAAATGACTATAGTTGAAGAGGTAATGGCCCCTAAACTATGTTCTGGGATGAAAGTTACAGCTTCAGTGAAATCCGTTTGCAAATCGGAGTGATAGATTAGAATCGAGAGCCAACGGTAAGTTTTCTATGTTAAACCATTACACCATTGAAAAACTGGTTACGTTTGCAATCGAAAGAAAAATGACTATAGTTGAAGAGGTAATGGCCCCTAAACTATGTTCTGGGATGAAAGTTACAGCTTCAGTGAAATCCGTTTGCAAATCGGAGTGATAGATTAGAATCGAGAGCCAACGGTAAGTTTTCTATGTTAAACCATTACACCATTGAAAAACTGGTTACGTTTGCAATCGAAAGAAAAATGACTATAGTTGAAGAGGTAATGGCCCCTAAACTATGTTCTGGGATGAAAGTTACAGCTTCAGTGAAATCCGTTTGCAAATCGGAGTGATAGATTAGAATCGAGAGCCAACGGTAAGTTTTCTATGTTAAACCATTACACCATTGAAAAACTGGTTACGTTTGCAATCGAAAGAAAAATGACTATAGTTGAAGAGGTAATGGCCCCTAAACTATGTTCTGGGATGAAAGTTACAGCTTCAGTGAAATCCGTTTGCAAATCGGAGTGATAGATTAGAATTGAGAGCCAACGGTAAGTTTTCTATGTTAAACCATTACACCATTGAAAAACTGGTTACGTTTGCAATCGAAAGAAAAATGACTATAGTTGAAGAGGTAATGGCCCCTAAACTATGTTCTGGGATGAAAGTTACAGCTTCAGTGAAATCCGTTTGCAAATCGGAGTGATAGATTAGAATCGAGAGCCAACGGTAAGTTTTCTATGTTAAACCATTACACCATTGAAAAACTGGTTACGTTTGCAATCGAAAGAAAAATGACTATAGTTGAAGAGGTAATGGCCCCTAAAGTATGTTCTGGGATGAAAGTTACAGCTTCAGTGAAATCCGTTTGCAAATCGGAGTGATAGATTAGAATCGAGAGCCAACGGTACGTTTTCTATGTTAAACCATTACACCATTGAAAAACTGGTTACGTTTGCAATCGAAAGAAAAATGACTATAGTTGAAGAGGTAATGGCCCCTAAACTATGTTCTGGGATGAAAGTTACAGCTTCAGTGAAATCTGTTTGCAAATCGGAGTGATAGATTAGAATCGAGAGCCAACGGTAAGTTTTCTATGTTAAACCATTACACCATTGAAAAACTGGTTACGTTTGCAATCGAAAGAAAAATGACTATAGTTGAAGAGGTAATGGCCCCTAAACTATGTTCTGGGATGAAAGTTACAGCTTCAGTGAAATCCGTTTGCAAATCGGAGTGATAGATTAGAATCGAGAGCCAACGGTAAGTTTTCTATGTTAAACCATTACACCATTGAAAAACTGGTTACGTTTGCAATCGAAAGAAAAATGACTATAGTTGAAGAGGTAATGGCCCCTAAACTATGTTCTGGGATGAAAGTTACAGCTTCAGTGAAATCCGTTTGCAAATCGGAGTGATAGATTAGAATCGAGAGCCAACGGTAAGTTTTCTATGTTAAACCATTACACCATTGAAAAACTGGTTACGTTTGCAATCGAAAGAAAAATGACTATAGTTGAAGAGGTAATGGCCCCTAAACTATGTTCTGGGATGAAAGTTACAGCTTCAGTGAAATCCGTTTGCAAATCGGAGTGATAGATTAGAATCGAGAGCCAACGGTAAGTTTTCTATGTTAAACCATTACACCATTGAAAAACTGGTTACGTTTGCAATCGAAAGAAAAATGACTATAGTTGAAGAGGTAATGGCCCCTAAACTATGTTCTGGGATGAAAGTTACAGCTTCAGTGAAATCCGTTTGCAAATCGGAGTGATAGATTAGAATCGAGAGCCAACGGTAAGTTTTCTATGTTAAACCATTACACCATTGAAAAACTGGTTACGTTTGCAATCGAAAGAAAAATGACTATAGTTGAAGAGGTAATGGCCCCTAAACTATGTTCTGGGATGAAAGTTACAGCTTCAGTGAAATCCGTTTGCAAATCGGAGTGATAGATTAGAATCGAGAGCCAACGGTAAGTTTTCTATGTTAAACCATTACACCATTGAAAAACTGGTTACGTTTGCAATCGAAAGAAAAATGACTATAGTTGAAGAGGTAATGGCCCCTAAACTATGTTCTGGGATGAAAGTTACAGCTTCAGTGAAATCTGTTTGCAAATCGGAGTGATAGATTAGAATCGAGAGCCAACGGTAAGTTTTCTATGTTAAACCATTACACCATTGAAAAACTGGTTACGTTTGCAATCGAAAGAAAAATGACTATAGTTGAAGAGGTAATGGCCCCTAAACTATGTTCTGGGATGAAAGTTACAGCTTCAGTGAAATCCGTTTGCAAATCGGAGTGATAGATTAGAATCGAGAGCCAACGGTAAGTTTTCTATGTTAAACCATTACACCATTGAAAAACTGGTTACGTTTGCAATCGAAAGAAAAATGACTATAGTTGAAGAGGTAATGGCCCCTAAACTATGTTCTGGGATGAAAGTTACAGCTTCAGTGAAATCCGTTTGCAAATCGGAGTGATAGATTAGAATCGAGAGCCAACGGTAAGTTTTCTATGTTAAACCATTACACCATTGAAAAACTGGTTACGTTTGCAATCGAAAGAAAAATGACTATAGTTGAAGAGGTAATGGCCCCTAAACTATGTTCTGGGATGAAAGTTACAGCTTCAGTGAAATCCGTTTGCAAATCGGAGTGATAGATTAGAATCGAGAGCCAACGGTAAGTTTTCTATGTTAAACCATTACACCATTGAAAAACTGGTTACGTTTGCAATCGAAAGAAAAATGACTATAGTTGAAGAGGTAATGGCCCCTAAACTATGTTCTGGGATGAAAGTTACAGCTTCAGTGAAATCCGTTTGCAAATCGGAGTGATAGATTAGAATCGAGAGCCAACGGTAAGTTTTCTATGTTAAACCATTACACCATTGAAAAACTGGTTACGTTTGCAATCGAAAGAAAAATGACTATAGTTGAAGAGGTAATGGCCCCTAAAGTATGTTCTGGGATGAAAGTTACAGCTTCAGTGAAATCCGTTTGCAAATCGGAGTGATAGATTAGAATCGAGAGCCAACGGTAAGTTTTCTATGTTAAACCATTACACCATTGAAAAACTGGTTACGTTTGCAATCGAAAGAAAAATGACTATAGTTGAAGAGGTAATGGCCCCTAAACTATGTTCTGGGATGAAAGTTACAGCTTCAGTGAAATCCGTTTGCAAATCGGAGTGATAGATTAGAATCGAGAGGCAACGGTAAGTTTTCTATGTTAAACCATTACACCATTGAAAAACTGGTTACGTTTGCAATCGAAAGAAAAATGACTATAGTTGAAGAGGTAATGGCTCCTAAACTATGTTCTGGGATGAAAGTTACAGCTTCAGTGAAATCCGTTTGCAAATCGGAGTGATAGATTAGAATCGAGAGCCAACGGTAAGTTTTCTATGTTAAACCATTACACCATTGAAAAACTGGTTACGTTTGCAATCGAAAGAAAAATGACTATAGTTGAAGAGGTAATGGCCCCTAAACTATGTTCTGGGATGAAAGTTACAGCTTCAGTGAAATCCGTTTGCAAATCGGAGTGATAGATTAGAATCGAGAGCCAACGGTAAGTTTTCTATGTTAAACCATTACACCATTGAAAAACTGGTTACGTTTGCAATCGAAAGAAAAATGACTATAGTTGAAGAGGTAATGGCCCCTAAACTATGTTCTGGGATGAAAGTTACAGCTTCAGTGAAATCCGTTTGCAAATCGGAGTGATAGATTAGAATCGAGAGCCAACGGTAAGTTTTCTATGTTAAACCATTACACCATTGAAAAACTGGTTACGTTTGCAATCGAAAGAAAAATGACTATAGTTGAAGAGGTAATGGCCCCTAAAGTATGTTCTGGGATGAAAGTTACAGCTTCAGTGAAATCCGTTTGCAAATCGGAGTGATAGATTAGAATCGAGAGCCAACGGTAAGTTTTCTATGTTAAACCATTACACCATTGAAAAACTGGTTACGTTTGCAATCGAAAGAAAAATGACTATAGTTGAAGAGGTAATGGCCCCTAAACTATGTTCTGGGATGAAAGTTACAGCTTCAGTGAAATCCGTTTGCAAATCGGAGTGATAGATTAGAATCGAGAGCCAACGGTAAGTTTTCTATGTTAAACCATTACACCATTGAAAAACTGGTTACGTTTGCAATCGAAAGAAAAATGACTATAGTTGAAGAGGTAATGGCCCCTAAACTATGTTCTGGGATGAAAGTTACAGCTTCAGTGAAATCCGTTTGCAAATCGGAGTGATAGATTAGAATCGAGAGCCAACGATAAGTTTTCTATGTTAAACCATTACACCATTGAAAAACTGGTTACGTTTGCAATCGAAAGAAAAATGACTATAGTTGAAGAGGTAATGGCCCCTAAACTATGTTCTGGGATGAAAGTTACAGCTTCAGTGAAATCCGTTTGCAAATCGGAGTGATAGATTAGAATCGAGAGCCAACGGTAAGTTTTCTATGTTAAACCATTACACCATTGAAAAACTGGTTACGTTTGCAATCGAAAGAAAAATGACTATAGTTGAAGAGGTAATGGCCCCTAAACTATGTTCTGGGATGAAAGTTACAGCTTCAGTGAAATCCGTTTGCAAATCGGAGTGATAGATTAGAATCGAGAGCCAACGGTAAGTTTTCTATGTTAAACCATTACACCATTGAAAAACTGGTTACGTTTGCAATCGAAAGAAAAATGACTATAGTTGAAGAGGTAATGGCCCCTAAACTATGTTCTGGGATGAAAGTTACAGCTTCAGTGAAATCCGTTTGCAAATCGGAGTGATAGATTAGAATCGAGAGCCAACGGTAAGTTTTCTATGTTAAACCATTACACCATTGAAAAACTGGTTACGTTTGCAATCGAAAGAAAAATGACTATAGTTGAAGAGGTAATGGCTCCTAAACTATGTTCTGGGATGAAAGTTACAGCTTCAGTGAAATCAGTTTGCAAATCGGAGTGATAGATTAGAATCGAAAGCCAACGGTAAGTTTTCTATGTTAAACCATTACACCATTGAAAAACTGGTTACGTTTGCAATCGAAAGAAAAATGACTATAGTTGAAGAGGTAATGGCCCCTAAACTATGTTCTGGGATGAAAGTTACAGCTTCAGTGAAATCCGTTTGCAAATCGGAGTGATAGATTAGAATCGAGAGCCAACGATAAGTTTTCTATGTTAAACCATTACACCATTGAAAAACTGGTTACGTTTGCAATCGAAAGAAAAATGACTATAGTTGAAGAGGTAATGGCCCCTAAACTATGTTCTGGGATGAAAGTTACAGCTTCAGTGAAATCCGTTTGCAAATCGGAGTGATAGATTAGAATCGAGAGCCAACGGTAAGTTTTCTATGTTAAACCATTACACCATTGAAAAACTGGTTACGTTTGCAATCGAAAGAAAAATGACTATAGTTGAAGAGGTAATGGCCCCTAAACTATGTTCTGGGATGAAAGTTACAGCTTCAGTGAAATCCGTTTGCAAATCGGAGTGATAGATTAGAATCGAGAGCCAACGGTAAGTTTTCTATGTTAAACCATTACACCATTGAAAAACTGGTTACGTTTGCAATCGAAAGAAAAATGACTATAGTTGAAGAGGTAATGGCTCCTAAACTATGTTCTGGGATGAAAGTTACAGCTTCAGTGAAATCCGTTTGCAAATCGGAGTGATAGATTAGAATCGAGAGCCAACGGTAAGTTTTCTATGTTAAACCATTACACCATTGAAAAACTGGTTACGTTTGCAATCGAAAGAAAAATGACTATAGTTGAAGAGGTAATGGCCCCTAAACTATGTTCTGGGATGAAAGTTACAGCTTCAGTGAAATCCGTTTGCAAATCGGAGTGATAGATTAGAATCGAGAGCCAACGGTAAGTTTTCTATGTTAAACCATTACACCATTGAAAAACTGGTTACGTTTGCAATCGAAAGAAAAATGACTATAGTTGAAGAGGTAATGGCCCCTAAACTATGTTCTGGGATGAAAGTTACAGCTTCAGTGAAATCCGTTTGCAAATCGGAGTGATAGATTAGAATCGAGAGCCAACGGTAAGTTTTCTATGTTAAACCATTACACCATTGAAAAACTGGTTACGTTTGCAATCGAAAGAAAAATGACTATAGTTGAAGAGGTAATGGCCCCTAAAGTATGTTCTGGGATGAAAGTTACAGCTTCAGTGAAATCCGTTTGCAAATCGGAGTGATAGATTAGAATCGAGAGCCAACGGTAAGTTTTCTATGTTAAACCATTACACCATTGAAAAACTGGTTACGTTTGCAATCGAAAGAAAAATGACTATAGTTGAAGAGGTAATGGCCCCTAAACTATGTTCTGGGATGAAAGTTACAGCTTCAGTGAAATCCGTTTGCAAATCGGAGTGATAGATTAGAATCGAGAGCCAACGGTAAGTTTTCTATGTTAAACCATTACACCATTGAAAAACTGGTTACGTTTGCAATCGAAAGAAAAATGACTATAGTTGAAGAGGTAATGGCCCCTAAACTATGTTCTGGGATGAAAGTTACAGCTTCAGTGAAATCCGTTTGCAAATCGGAGTGATAGATTAGAATCGAGAGCCAACGATAAGTTTTCTATGTTAAACCATTACACCATTGAAAAACTGGTTACGTTTGCAATCGAAAGAAAAATGACTATAGTTGAAGAGGTAATGGCCCCTAAACTATGTTCTGGGATGAAAGTTACAGCTTCAGTGAAATCCGTTTGCAAATCGGAGTGATAGATTAGAATCGAGAGCCAACGGTAAGTTTTCTATGTTAAACCATTACACCATTGAAAAACTGGTTACGTTTGCAATCGAAAGAAAAATGACTATAGTTGAAGAGGTAATGGCCCCTAAACTATGTTCTGGGATGAAAGTTACAGCTTCAGTGAAATCCGTTTGCAAATCGGAGTGATAGATTAGAATCGAGAGCCAACGGTAAGTTTTCTATGTTAAACCATTACACCATTGAAAAACTGGTTACGTTTGCAATCGAAAGAAAAATGACTATAGTTGAAGAGGTAATGGCCCCTAAACTATGTTCTGGGATGAAAGTTACAGCTTCAGTGAAATCCGTTTGCAAATCGGAGTGATAGATTAGAATCGAGAGCCAACGGTAAGTTTTCTATGTTAAACCATTACACCATTGAAAAACTGGTTACGTTTGCAATCGAAAGAAAAATGACTATAGTTGAAGAGGTAATGGCTCCTAAACTATGTTCTGGGATGAAAGTTACAGCTTCAGTGAAATCAGTTTGCAAATCGGAGTGATAGATTAGAATCGAAAGCCAACGGTAAGTTTTCTATGTTAAACCATTACACCATTGAAAAACTGGTTACGTTTGCAATCGAAAGAAAAATGACTATAGTTGAAGAGGTAATGGCCCCTAAACTATGTTCTGGGATGAAAGTTACAGCTTCAGTGAAATCCGTTTGCAAATCGGAGTGATAGATTAGAATCGAGAGCCAACGGTAAGTTTTCTATGTTAAACCATTACACCATTGAAAAACTGGTTACGTTTGCAATCTAAAGAAAAATGACTATAGTTGAAGAGGTAATGGCCCCTAAACTATGTTCTGGGATGAAAGTTACAGCTTCAGTGAAATCCGTTTGCAAATCGGAGTGATAGATTAGAATCGAGAGCCAACGGTAAGTTTTCTATGTTAAACCATTACACCATTGAAAAACTGGTTACGTTTGCAATCGAAAGAAAAATGACTATAGTTGAAGAGGTAATGGCCCCTAAACTATGTTCTGGGATGAAAGTTACAGCTTCAGTGAAATCCGTTTGCAAATCGGAGTGATAGATTAGAATCGAGAGCCAACGGTAAGTTTTCTATGTTAAACCATTACACCATTGAAAAACTGGTTACGTTTGCAATCGAAAGAAAAATGACTATAGTTGAAGAGGTAATGGCCCCTAAAGTATGTTCTGGGATGAAAGTTACAGCTTCAGTGAAATCCGTTTGCAAATCGGAGTGATAGATTAGAATCGAGAGCCAACGGTAAGTTTTCTATGTTAAACCATTACACCATTGAAAAACTGGTTACGTTTGCAATCGAAAGAAAAATGACTATAGTTGAAGAGGTAATGGCCCCTAAACTATGTTCTGGGATGAAAGTTACAGCTTCAGTGAAATCCGTTTGCAAATCGGAGTGATAGATTAGAATCGAGAGCCAACGGTAAGTTTTCTATGTTAAACCATTACACCATTGAAAAACTGGTTACGTTTGCAATCGAAAGAAAAATGACTATAGTTGAAGAGGTAATGGCCCCTAAACTATGTTCTGGGATGAAAGTTACAGCTTCAGTGAAATCCGTTTGCAAATCGGAGTGATAGATTAGAATCGAGAGCCAACGGTAAGTTTTCTATGTTAAACCAATTTCTTTATTTTTTATTGAAGTTTGAAATATAACAGAGAATAGACATGCTATGTGTACATCATATACAAATAAAAGTAAAGGTAAACATTAAGGCAATCGGTACATTCAATATAGTCCGTGTACTGTATGTATTCAAACAAAACAGAGAAATAGATATTTGAGTCAACAGAGCAGTATTAGGGAGGTCTTGGAATCATAGAAGACTCAAATAAGGAACAAATAAACATTAAAATACATATTAAAATTGTTGCAGTATCATAGCATAGTAATGTAATCATATTCAGAAGCAGTGAAGATGAAGTGTCCTATTATCGCCTATTGTATTTGTATTACAAAACAGTGATCTAATAGTCTATTCAACTAGAAGGGTTGGGTTAGTGTTGGGCGTCAAAAACTGAAGTTTGACAGTACCTGAATATGGTAGATAATTATTATATGCAGATGTTCTGAGAAGGTCAGTGAAATCTATATTACTAATCTTACATCTTCATGAATCCTTTCTAATGTAGACAAGGTATCTTATAGCTGATCTAAATTTATTCAGGTATAACAGAAGGTCTTATTAAATGGGAACTGATTGGGATAAGACAAGTAGGTTGTTGCTGTTAAATTCCTCCTAGGCTGTCCATATGTCTGTAGAGGTTAGGGAGTCCTCTCAACCTGGGAAATGGGGGATTGAAACCACCCTACAGAGATCCCAGGGAGTGGATCTCCTGTTGTGTATGGACTTGCCGGGGAGTAATCTCCTACCCATCAGTCTATCTATACCTGTAAAGGCAGATTCTGTATCTGCTGATGTATAACTTCAATCTCAGTCTAGAGGTTGGATTAATGTCTGAGTTATATTTGGAGTTAACTAAGTTAACTAAACTAAACTACATTAAACAACAACAAGAACAAGTTGTCCCAATGATGTCCCATAGATGTTCTTGAATACTTCTATTACAGAACTGTCAGATTTATCACCGACTGGAGCCGAGCCTACTAGGTCAGAGCATTCACCAGGTTACTTTCCATGATGTGAGAGAGAGCACAACAAACATATAAACCTACTTATTTATATATATATATATATATATATAGAGCCCAGAGTTTCAAAAGTCGAGAAGTTTGGATTTTGTAAATAGAGTAGGCCAGAGATCCGCTTTATCCAAGAAAGTCCTTAAGCATCCGGATCTAATTGCCCATGCCTTTTCTGCAAGCATGTTGGATTCTATTATTCTGATAATTTCGCCCAGTGAAGGAATTGTTGTAGTTTTCCAATTTAAAGCTAATTGGTTTCTAGTAACTATAAAAATTTGGTTGTATATGAGTCTTTCTTGGGGCGGCAGATCTCTGATACCCAAGTGAAGCAGGGCCATACCAGGTGGTATGGGACGGATTGATGTGGGGAGTTTCCCTAGGAAAGCTTCAATATCCTTCCTCAGGTCTTTTAGTTTTGGGCAGTCCCATAAGATGTGGCCTATAGTACCCGTCAAGTTGCAATTTCTCCAGCATAGAGGAGACGTTTTGGAATCGAATTTAGAAATTCTTTCTGGTGTGTAGTACCATTGCCAAATGGTTTTCAATAAGCTTTCATGGTGTTTTATACAATGGGAAGATTTCCTCACTGATCTCAGAGTTAGTTCCCACTCTTCAGGGCTAATTTCAATCTCTAAGTATTTCTGCCAGCTTTCTAATTGCCACCTAGGAGCAGTATCTTTCATCGCTAATAGTGATTTGTAGAAAATTGATGTACCTTTAATTTTGCTGCTTTCAGGCCTAATTATTTTATTGATTTGGGGGGTTAAAGAAATTGGGGTATAAGGGTGATAATGAAAAAATTTACTGATTTTGGAATATAATGGTTTATCTGACTGTGAAATACCATATGTAGATATGAGTTGTTCTAGCGGTTTTATCTCAGTGTCCTCCAACAGGTCCTCTATAGATTCTATGCCACACTGAACCCAGTTTTCTAGGTCTATATTTTTGACAACAGCATATAAGGTTCTTAGTGGGGAGTCTGATTCTATAGCTAAGACGTCTTCTTTACTCAAGTTGGATACTTCCCTCCACAACCTTATAGTGTTAGCAGTTATTGGATTTTGTATACACTGTCTAGTCTTCCAGGTCAATCTGGCTTTAAGAAACAGTTTGAAGGATTTGTATGGAAGCTGATCCTCCTCTATAGAAACCCATTGTTTTGAGTAGTCCTCTAACCATGCTGACCTAGACTGGTCTAATACAGTAGCTTTATAGTATGACTCTAGGTTAGGGACTCCAAGTCCCAAATTTGAGGTGTGTGTAGTAAGGACTCTGTTGGAGAACCTGGATTTTTTGTGTGCTAGGATGAAGCCATTGAGGGATTTTTGAAGTGTAATAAAAAAGGATTGTGGGATTTTTATGGGTAAGTTCCTGAACAGGTATAGGAGCTGAGGAAGAATCATCATTTTGAAAGATGCTGCCCTACCCATCCAGGAGTATTCTATTTTGGCTAGAGCATCTAATTTTTCTTTGAGTTTTTTCAACCATGGGTGATAATTTTCTTTGTATAAAGTGGATAGTGTAGGGGTGAGGTATATTCCTAGGTATTTTATGGACTTTTCGCTCCATATGAAACTGCAGTTTTCCTTTATGGAATTTTTAATATTTTGGGAGATGTTGCACGGAAGAATAATAGTTTTGTTTTGGTTAAGCTTGTAATAAGAGATACGGGAGAATTTGTCTAGTTCAGATTGAGCATTTGGCAAGGAAACTAAGGGTTTTTGTATTAGTAATATAATGTCATCGGCGTATAAGCCTAATTTGTAAATGGATTTTTCAACTTTAATACCATGAATATGCGGATTGTCTCTGATATTTTGGGCCAGAGGTTCCAGTGTCAGGTTAAAAATTAGGGGGGAGAGCGGGCAGCCTTGACGGGTACCATTTTGGATGTTAAAAGCATAGGACAACGAACCTGAGGATAAGACCTTAGCAGAAGGGTTAGTATAAAGAGCCATAATTGCTTTGTGTAAGAAACCTGGGATACCGAATTTGGTGAGCACTCTGGACAAGTACAACCAATTGACTCTGTCGAACGCCTTCTCCGCGTCCAAGGAGACTAGGAGGGTAGGCGTCCGACAGAGCCCTACTTTATGTATTAAATCAAGGACCTTTCTAGTGCCATCGCATGTTGACCTGCCTCGTGTGAAACCTACCTGGTCAGGGTGAATGAGTTGGGGAATTAAGGGGGCTAATCTGTTTGCTATGATTCGGGCGTATATTTTAATGTCTGTATTTAGTAGGGAAATGGGTCTGTAACTGCTGGGATCTAATGGGTTTTTATCTTCTTTGGGAATAGTAGTGATAAGGGCTGATAGGGATTCTTTAGGGAAATTACCTTTGCTAGCTGCTTCGTTAAACATGTTGGTGAGAGGGCCTGCAAGTATGGATATAAATTTTTTAAAATATTCGTTAATAAAGCCATCCGGGCCAGGGGACTTATCGCTTTTAAGAGAATTGATGGCAGATATTACTTCTTGCTGATAGAAGGGGACGGCTAAGGAATTTTGTTCAAAGTCAGAGAGGCTGGGTAAGTTAACTGATTCTAAATATTGGTCTATGTCTTGGATATTTGGGGTGATGGTGTTGGGATCATTCTCAAGGTTGTAAAGGCCTTCATAGTAGTTAGCCAGGGCATCTACGATGTCTTTGGGGTGATGAACTTCTATATTATTTTTTGGATGAGTGATTTTAGTTATTCTTGTATAGATTCTTTTCCCTTTTATTTTACGGGCCATGGCCTTCCCTGCTCTATCCCTGTCATAATACCACTTCTCTTTAAGCATCGTCTGCCATCTATCGTATTGATAGTACATGGTGTCAGCTAGCTCTTGTCTTGTTTCTTCTAATACTGGGATGAGTTCTGTTTTGTGTTTGTTATAGATTTCTTTTTCTAGGCTTTTGATTTTATCTAAAAGGGAGTTGGTTTTTTCTTTAATTTTTTTGTTGTGTATGGCGCTTTGTTTGATGAAGGTACCTCTAATGAATGCTTTGTGTGCGTTCCAAACAGTTAGCTTTGATATCTCTTTAGTATCATTGATCTCAAAATACTCAATCAGGTCCTTTTTAATTGTAGGGGAGTATTTCTCTGAATTTAAAATAAATTTGTTCATCCTCCAAATGAATTGTTGTGGGTTCGTATTTTGAAGTGAGATCTTAAGTAAAACTGGGGTATGATCAGACCATATCCTGGGGCCAAATTCAATATTGGAAACTAAAGGGAGTGAAAATTTGTCTGTTAAGCAGTGATCTATACGGGTAAATGATTTAAAAATTGGGGAATAGAAAGTGAATTGTTTCTCTTTTGGATGTAAGCACCTCCATGAATCAAATAGTTCATGTTTTATCAAAGTCTGTTGTAGGATGGAATGGGCTCTTCTGGTTTTTGAGGAGCAATCCATTTGGGGATCCATTATAGAGTTTAAATCACCCACAATAAAAAGGTTGCCCTTTGAGATTTTAGTTATTTTGTTTAGTTTTTTATTGAGGAATGTTGTCTGGTGAGAGTTGGGGACGTATAAGTTGGCAAAGGTGTAATCTTTTGAATTGATAGAACCAGAGATCACTACCATCCTCCCATCATCACTAGAGAAAGAGTCTTTAATCACCAAACCCAGTGAGTCATTGACAGCTATCAATACTCCAGCTTTTTTCTTGTCACTCTTCAGTGTAGAGTGGAATATTGTTGAAAATTGGTGTAATTTAAGTTTAGCTGCGGCAGCTTTATTTAAATGTGTTTCCTGGACACAGACAATATCAACCTTTTGCTCTTTGATCAGCTTCTGTAGAAGATATCGTTTTCTACAGGAGTTGAGCCCCCTCACATTCATGGAAAGAATCTTACAATCATGTGACATTATCTATTGAGTGAATGCAGTACTTACTGATTAGTATATAATGTTGACCGTTCGTAGGCCGGCTCCAGACCATAATCCTGTAAATAAAATCATCTGTATTTAGAATGGAAAAAAAAGTTAGTCGGGACAACAGCAACAACATCAATGTTACAAACCTAAACAATAACAATATTGAACCTGAGATAGGAGAGAAGAGAGGAGACTCAGGGGGAGGCATCCGGTTCTACCCTCCCTGGTGTCTCCTTAAGGTGAAGTAGAGGAAGAGATGAGAATGGAGAGAAAGTATGAAGGAGAAAGGAGAAGGAGAGAGCAAATCAGTGATAAACACTAAACTTCAAGAGAGTTCTGATAACACCTAAGGTTGTGTTCAAACCTAAGGGCAGTGTCCACCAATGTGGACCTTCAGGAGACTTTCCACCTAAGGAAACAGTTCCAAGGGAGAAAGGCAAAGGTGAGGGAAAGTTTGTGGCATATCACCCAGCAGTTCAGGTACCCCCTGAAGCCCCATCCGCTTTGTCCTTGTCAGGGGTTTCTGGAATGGAGGTTTCCATAGGGGATGGAATGGGCATAAGTGGTTTAGGCAGAAGTGGAGGTCGATAGGGTCTGTCTTTGTTCCAATCTCTGGGAGCCAGCATAGGTATGCCCCATTTGGATAGAAGATTGAGGCCCTCCTGTGCACTCCGGGCCACGTAAGTTGTTCCACTGTCTCTGATGATTAGTTTCGGCGGAAAGCCCCAGGAGTACTCAATCTTTTTGTAGCGAAGAGTAGCTGTAACCTGGGAAAATGTGCGTCTTGATTGGAGAGTAGCTCGCGACAGGTCTTGATAAAGTGTCAGGTCACTATATGGATCCGGCAATTTCTTCCCTCCTCTGACCGCACCAAACAGCATTTCTTTGACATGGAAGAAATGGATGCGAGTTATCACATCCCTAGGGAGATGTTTTGGGATGTGGGTTGGTTTGGGGAGCCTATGAGCTCTGTCCACTGTGAGCTCACTTTGCGTTAAAGTAGGAAAGGTTGTCTTCAGTATCTTCATCACATAGTCTTTAAGGTCGTCATTGTGAATTGTCTCCGGGACCCCCCTTATCTTGAGGTTATTCCTCCGATTTCTGTCCTCCCCATCCGCTAACTTTTCTTTTATCTCTAAATTTTCCTTCATGAGTTCCTTGTGAGCATCCACCAAGGTATTATGGGCATCAGACATCTCTACGATTCTGTTTTCGAGTCTAGTGAGCCTCTCATCTGTCTGCTGAGTGTAATTAGTCAGGTGGATCACCAGAGCATGCATGTCTCCTCTCATCTCTGACATAGTATTGTTCATGATGGTACTAAACGAGACCATAAACTCTTTGAAAAAGATCTGTGTCACTGGTTGATCAGTGGCTGTAAATGACATCAGGGGATCTTTTACAACACTTGTCTGGGATGGATGGATGGGTGGATGTGCAAGATGATCTGTCAGATGAGGGGAGGATTGTGGAGGATATGTACCTTGTGGACCAGATGTGGGGTTTCTAAATGGTACAGAAGAGGATGTTTTTGGAGTCCCAGATGCGGAAACAGATGAGGAGTGTCTTGCGGATACGGAATCCGTAACGGAATACGGAATCCGTTCTTTCCGGGGGCTCCGATCACGAAAATCCGTGCCGGCGGCGGTATTACCTTCGTCTTCTTCTCCGCTGTCTTCCTCATGATGGTATACCTTGTCCTTCCTGTGGTAAGGTGTCTGAAGCTGACTGAAGCGATTCCTTTGGCTCAGCGGTGGTGGGGTGTTGTATTCAGCCTCATGTCTGGGGCTAGGCCTGTGCTGGCGGCGGCCATCTTGCTCCTCTGTGGGAAAGAAGCTGGAGAGCTTCCGAGGTATGGTGCTTCTAGATTTCTGCTTGTTTCTGGCAGTCTGCCACTCCGGAGTGTCCTCTGAGTGTTCCCCCATCATATAGGCTGGAAATTGGGGCTTTCAGGGTGCTCTGTGTCGCTTTCTAGGGTGAAATCAGCAGGAGCTGCTGGATCAGGCTTCCATTCAGCTCTGCTGCGTAGCCACGCCCCTCTTTTCTATGTTAAACCATTACACCATTGAAAAACTGGTTACGTTTGCAATCGAAAGAAAAATGACTATAGTTGAAGAGGTAATGGCCCCTAAACTATGTTCTGGGATGAAAGTTACAGCTTCAGTGAAATCCGTTTGCAAATCGGAGTGATAGATTAGAATCGAGAGCCAACGGTAAGTTTTCTATGTTAAACCATTACACCATTGAAAAACTGGTTACGTTTGCAATCGAAAGAAAAATGACTATAGTTGAAGAGGTAATGGCCCCTAAACTATGTTCTGGGATGAAAGTGACAGCTTCAGTGAAATCCGTTTGCAAATCGGAGTGATAGATTAGAATCGAGAGCCAACGGTAAGTTTTCTATGTTAAACCATTACACCATTGAAAAACTGGTTACGTTTGCAATCGAAAGAAAAATGACTATAGTTGAAGAGGTAATGGCCCCTAAACTATGTTCTGGGATGAAAGTTACAGCTTCAGTGAAATCCGTTTGCAAATCGGAGTGATAGATTAGAATCGAGAGCCAACGGTAAGTTTTCTATGTTAAACCATTACACCATTGAAAAACTGGTTACGTTTGCAATCGAAAGAAAAATGACTATAGTTGAAGAGGTAATGGCCCCTAAACTATGTTCTGGGATGAAAGTTACAGCTTCAGTGAAATCCGTTTGCAAATCGGAGTGATAGATTAGAATAGAGAGCCAACGGTAAGTTTTCTATGTTAAACCATTACACCATTGAAAAACTGGTTACGTTTGCAATCGAAAGAAAAATGACTATAGTTGAAGAGGTAATGGCCCCTAAACTATGTTCTGGGATGAAAGTTACAGCTTCAGTGAAATCCGTTTGCAAATCGGAGTGATAGATTAGTATCGAGAGCCAACGGTAAGTTTTCTATGTTAAACCATTACACCATTGAAAAACTGGTTACGTTTGCAATCGAAAGAAAAATGACTATAGTTGAAGAGGTAATGGCCCCTAAACTATGTTCTGGGATGAAAGTTACAGCTTCAGTGAAATCTGTTTGCAAATCGGAGTGATAGATTAGAATCGAGAGCCAACGGTAAGTTTTCTATGTTAAACCATTACACCATTGAAAAACTGGTTACGTTTGCAATCGAAAGAAAAATGACTATAGTTGAAGAGGTAATGGCCCCTAAACTATGTTCTGGGATGAAAGTTACAGCTTCAGTGAAATCCGTTTGCAAATCGGAGTGATAGATTAGAATCGAGAGCCAACGGTAAGTTTTCTATGTTAAACCATTACACCATTGAAAAACTGGTTACGTTTGCAATCGAAAGAAAAATGACTATAGTTGAAGGGGTAATGGCCCCTAAACTATGTTCTGGGATGAAAGTTACAGCTTCAGTGAAATCCGTTTGCAAATCGGAGTGATAGATTAGAATCGAGAGCCAACGGTAAGTTTTCTATGTTAAACCATTACACCATTGAAAAACTGGTTACGTTTGCAATCGAAAGAAAAATGACTATAGTTGAAGAGGTAATGGCCCCTAAACTATGTTCTGGGATGAAAGTTACAGCTTCAGTGAAATCCGTTTGCAAATCGGAGTGATAGATTAGAATCGAGAGCCAACGGTAAGTTTTCTATGTTAAACCATTACACCATTGAAAAACTGGTTACGTTTGCAATCGAAAGAAAAATGACTATAGTTGAAGAGGTAATGGCCCCTAAACTATGTTCTGGGATGAAAGTTACAGCTTCAGTGAAATCTGTTTGCAAATCGGAGTGATAGATTAGAATCGAGAGCCAACGGTAAGTTTTCTATGTTAAACCATTACACCATTGAAAAACTGGTTACGTTTGCAATCGAAAGAAAAATGACTATAGTTGAAGAGGTAATGGCCCCTAAACTATGTTCTGGGATGAAAGTTACAGCTTCAGTGAAATCCGTTTGCAAATCGGAGTGATAGATTAGAATCGAGAGCCAACGGTAAGTTTTCTATGTTAAACCATTACACCATTGAAAAACTGGTTACGTTTGCAATCGAAAGAAAAATGACTATAGTTGAAGAGGTAATGGCCCCTAAACTATGTTCTGGGATGAAAGTTACAGCTTCAGTGAAATCCGTTTGCAAATCGGAGTGATAGATTAGAATTGAGAGCCAACGGTAAGTTTTCTATGTTAAACCATTACACCATTGAAAAACTGGTTACGTTTGCAATCGAAAGAAAAATGACTATAGTTGAAGAGGTAATGGCCCCTAAACTATGTTCTGGGATGAAAGTTACAGCTTCAGTGAAATCCGTTTGCAAATCGGAGTGATAGATTAGAATCGAGAGCCAACGGTAAGTTTTCTATGTTAAACCATTACACCATTGAAAAACTGGTTACGTTTGCAATCGAAAGAAAAATGACTATAGTTGAAGAGGTAATGGCCCCTAAAGTATGTTCTGGGATGAAAGTTACAGCTTCAGTGAAATCCGTTTGCAAATCGGAGTGATAGATTAGAATCGAGAGCCAACGGTACGTTTTCTATGTTAAACCATTACACCATTGAAAAACTGGTTACGTTTGCAATCGAAAGAAAAATGACTATAGTTGAAGAGGTAATGGCCCCTAAACTATGTTCTGGGATGAAAGTTACAGCTTCAGTGAAATCCGTTTGCAAATCGGAGTGATAGATTAGAATCGAGAGCCAACGGTAAGTTTTCTATGTTAAACCATTACACCATTGAAAAACTGGTTACGTTTGCAATCGAAAGAAAAATGACTATAGTTGAAGAGGTAATGGCCCCTAAACTATGTTCTGGGATGAAAGTTACAGCTTCAGTGAAATCCGTTTGCAAATCGGAGTGATAGATTAGAATCGAGAGCCAACGGTAAGTTTTCTATGTTAAACCATTACACCATTGAAAAACTGGTTACGTTTGCAATCGAAAGAAAAATGACTATAGTTGAAGAGGTAATGGCCCCTAAACTATGTTCTGGGATGAAAGTTACAGCTTCAGTGAAATCCGTTTGCAAATCGGAGTGATAGATTAGAATCGAGAGCCAACGGTAAGTTTTCTATGTTAAACCATTACACCATTGAAAAACTGGTTACGTTTGCAATCGAAAGAAAAATGACTATAGTTGAAGAGGTAATGGCCCCTAAACTATGTTCTGGGATGAAAGTTACAGCTTCAGTGAAATCCGTTTGCAAATCGGAGTGATAGATTAGAATCGAGAGCCAACGGTAAGTTTTCTATGTTAAACCATTACACCATTGAAAAACTGGTTACGTTTGCAATCGAAAGAAAAATGACTATAGTTGAAGAGGTAATGGCCCCTAAACTATGTTCTGGGATGAAAGTTACAGCTTCAGTGAAATCCGTTTGCAAATCGGAGTGATAGATTAGAATCGAGAGCCAACGGTAAGTTTTCTATGTTAAACCATTACACCATTGAAAAACTGGTTACGTTTGCAATCGAAAGAAAAATGACTATAGTTGAAGAGGTAATGGCCCCTAAACTATGTTCTGGGATGAAAGTTACAGCTTCAGTGAAATCTGTTTGCAAATCGGAGTGATAGATTAGAATCGAGAGCCAACGGTAAGTTTTCTATGTTAAACCATTACACCATTGAAAAACTGGTTACGTTTGCAATCGAAAGAAAAATGACTATAGTTGAAGAGGTAATGGCCCCTAAACTATGTTCTGGGATGAAAGTTACAGCTTCAGTGAAATCCGTTTGCAAATCGGAGTGATAGATTAGAATCGAGAGCCAACGGTAAGTTTTCTATGTTAAACCATTACACCATTGAAAAACTGGTTACGTTTGCAATCGAAAGAAAAATGACTATAGTTGAAGAGGTAATGGCCCCTAAACTATGTTCTGGGATGAAAGTTACAGCTTCAGTGAAATCCGTTTGCAAATCGGAGTGATAGATTAGAATCGAGAGCCAACGGTAAGTTTTCTATGTTAAACCATTACACCATTGAAAAACTGGTTACGTTTGCAATCGAAAGAAAAATGACTATAGTTGAAGAGGTAATGGCCCCTAAACTATGTTCTGGGATGAAAGTTACAGCTTCAGTGAAATCCGTTTGCAAATCGGAGTGATAGATTAGAATCGAGAGCCAACGGTAAGTTTTCTATGTTAAACCATTACACCATTGAAAAACTGGTTACGTTTGCAATCGAAAGAAAAATGACTATAGTTGAAGAGGTAATGGCCCCTAAACTATGTTCTGGGATGAAAGTTACAGCTTCAGTGAAATCCATTTGCAAATCGGAGTGATAGATTAGAATCGAGAGCCAACGGTAAGTTTTCTATGTTAAACCATTACACCATTGAAAAACTGGTTACGTTTGCAATCGAAAGAAAAATGACTATAGTTGAAGAGGTAATGGCCCCTAAAGTATGTTCTGGGATGAAAGTTACAGCTTCAGTGAAATCCGTTTGCAAATCGGAGTGATAGATTAGAATCGAGAGCCAACGGTAAGTTTTCTATGTTAAACCATTACACCATTGAAAAACTGGTTACGTTTGCAATCGAAAGAAAAATGACTATAGTTGAAGAGGTAATGGCCCCTAAACTATGTTCTGGGATGAAAGTTACAGCTTCAGTGAAATCCGTTTGCAAATCGGAGTGATAGATTAGAATCGAGAGCCAACGGTAAGTTTTCTATGTTAAACCATTACACCATTGAAAAACTGGTTACGTTTGCAATCGAAAGAAAAATGACTATAGTTGAAGAGGTAATGGCCCCTAAACTATGTTCTGGGATGAAAGTTACAGCTTCAGTGAAATCCGTTTGCAAATCGGAGTGATAGATTAGAATCGAGAGCCAACGATAAGTTTTCTATGTTAAACCATTACACCATTGAAAAACTGGTTACGTTTGCAATCGAAAGAAAAATGACTATAGTTGAAGAGGTAATGGCCCCTAAACTATGTTCTGGGATGAAAGTTACAGCTTCAGTGAAATCCGTTTGCAAATCGGAGTGATAGATTAGAATCGAGAGCCAACGGTAAGTTTTCTATGTTAAACCATTACACCATTGAAAAACTGGTTACGTTTGCAATCGAAAGAAAAATGACTATAGTTGAAGAGGTAATGGCCCCTAAACTATGTTCTGGGATGAAAGTTACAGCTTCAGTGAAATCCGTTTGCAAATCGGAGTGATAGATTAGAATCGAGAGCCAACGGTAAGTTTTCTATGTTAAACCATTACACCATTGAAAAACTGGTTACGTTTGCAATCGAAAGAAAAATGACTATAGTTGAAGAGGTATTGGCCCCTAAACTATGTTCTGGGATGAAAGTTACAGCTTCAGTGAAATCCGTTTGCAAATCGGAGTGATAGATTAGAATCGAGAGGCAACGGTAAGTTTTCTATGTTAAACCATTACACCATTGAAAAACTGGTTACGTTTGCAATCGAAAGAAAAATGACTATAGTTGAAGAGGTAATGGCTCCTAAACTATGTTCTGGGATGAAAGTTACAGCTTCAGTGAAATCCGTTTGCAAATCGGAGTGATAGATTAGAATCGAGAGCCAACGGTAAGTTTTCTATGTTAAACCATTACACCATTGAAAAACTGGTTACGTTTGCAATCGAAAGAAAAATGACTATAGTTGAAGAGGTAATGGCCCCTAAACTATGTTCTGGGATGAAAGTTACAGCTTCAGTGAAATCCGTTTGCAAATCGGAGTGATAGATTAGAATCGAGAGCCAACGGTAAGTTTTCTATGTTAAACCATTACACCATTGAAAAACTGGTTACGTTTGCAATCGAAAGAAAAATGACTATAGTTGAAGAGGTAATGGCCCCTAAACTATGTTCTGGGATGAAAGTTACAGCTTCAGTGAAATCCGTTTGCAAATCGGAGTGATAGATTAGAATCGAGAGCCAACGGTAAGTTTTCTATGTTAAACCATTACACCATTGAAAAACTGGTTACGTTTGCAATCGAAAGAAAAATGACTATAGTTGAAGAGGTAATGGCCCCTAAAGTATGTTCTGGGATGAAAGTTACAGCTTCAGTGAAATCCGTTTGCAAATCGGAGTGATAGATTAGAATCGAGAGCCAACGGTAAGTTTTCTATGTTAAACCATTACACCATTGAAAAACTGGTTACGTTTGCAATCGAAAGAAAAATGACTATAGTTGAAGAGGTAATGGCCCCTAAACTATGTTCTGGGATGAAAGTTACAGCTTCAGTGAAATCCGTTTGCAAATCGGAGTGATAGATTAGAATCGAGAGCCAACGGTAAGTTTTCTATGTTAAACCATTACACCATTGAAAAACTGGTTACGTTTGCAATCGAAAGAAAAATGACTATAGTTGAAGAGGTAATGGCCCCTAAACTATGTTCTGGGATGAAAGTTACAGCTTCAGTGAAATCCGTTTGCAAATCGGAGTGATAGATTAGAATCGAGAGCCAACGGTAAGTTTTCTATGTTAAACCATTACACCATTGAAAAACTGGTTACGTTTGCAATCGAAAGAAAAATGACTATAGTTGAAGAGGTAATGGCCCCTAAACTATGTTCTGGGATGAAAGTTACAGCTTCAGTGAAATCCGTTTGCAAATCGGAGTGATAGATTAGAATCGAGAGCCAACGGTAAGTTTTCTATGTTAAACCATTACACCATTGAAAAACTGGTTACGTTTGCAATCAAAAGAAAAATGACTATAGTTGAAGAGGTAATGGCCCCTAAACTATGTTCTGGGATGAAAGTTACAGCTTCAGTGAAATCCGTTTGCAAATCGGAGTGATAGATTAGAATCGAGAGCCAACGGTAAGTTTTCTATGTTAAACCATTACACCATTGAAAAACTGGTTACGTTTGCAATCGAAAGAAAAATGACTATAGTTGAAGAGGTAATGGCCCCTAAACTATGTTCTGGGATGAAAGTTACAGCTTCAGTGAAATCCGTTTGCAAATCGGAGTGATAGATTAGAATCGAGAGCCAACGGTAAGTTTTCTATGTTAAACCATTACACCATTGAAAAACTGGTTACGTTTGCAATCGAAAGAAAAATGACTATAGTTGAAGAGGTAATGGCCCCTAAACTATGTTCTGGGATGAAAGTTACAGCTTCAGTGAAATCCGTTTGCAAATCGGAGTGATAGATTAGAATCGAGAGCCAACGGTAAGTTTTCTATGTTAAACCATTACACCATTGAAAAACTGGTTACGTTTGCAATCGAAAGAAAAATGACTATAGTTGAAGAGGTAATGGCCCCTAAACTATGTTCTGGGATGAAAGTTACAGCTTCAGTGAAATCCGTTTGCAAATCGGAGTGATAGATTAGAATCGAGAGCCAACGGTAAGTTTTCTATGTTAAACCATTACACCATTGAAAAACTGGTTACGTTTGCAATCGAAAGAAAAATGACTATAGTTGAAGAGGTAATGGCCCCTAAACTATGTTCTGGGATGAAAGTTACAGCTTCAGTGAAATCCGTTTGCAAATCGGAGTGATAGATTAGAATCGAGAGCCAACGGTAAGTTTTCTATGTTAAACCATTACACCATTGAAAAACTGGTTACGTTTGCAATCGAAAGAAAAATGACTATAGTTGAAGAGGTAATGGCCCCTAAACTATGTTCTGGGATGAAAGTTACAGCTTCAGTGAAATCCGTTTGCAAATCGGAGTGATAGATTAGAATCGAGAGCCAACGATAAGTTTTCTATGTTAAACCATTACACCATTGAAAAACTGGTTACGTTTGCAATCGAAAGAAAAATGACTATAGTTGAAGAGGTAATGGCCCCTAAACTATGTTCTGGGATGAAAGTTACAGCTTCAGTGAAATCCGTTTGCAAATCGGAGTGATAGATTAGAATCGAGAGCCAACGGTAAGTTTTCTATGTTAAACCATTACACCATTGAAAAACTGGTTACGTTTGCAATCGAAAGAAAAATGACAATAGTTGAAGAGGTAATGGCCCCTAAACTATGTTCTGGGATGAAAGTTACAGCTTCAGTGAAATCCGTTTGCAAATCGGAGTGATAGATTAGAATCGAAAGCCAACGGTAAGTTTTCTATGTTAAACCATACACCATTGAAAAACTGGTTACGTTTGCAATCGAAAGAAAAATGACTATAGTTGAAGAGGTAATGGCCCCTAAACTATGTTCTGGGATGAAAGTTACAGCTTCAGTGAAATCCGTTTGCAAATCGGAGTGATAGATTAGAATCGAGAGCCAACGGTAAGTTTTCTATGTTAAACCATTACACCATTGAAAAACTGGTTACGTTTGCAATCAAAAGAAAAATGACTATAGTTGAAGAGGTAATGGCCCCTAAACTATGTTCTGGGATGAAAGTTACAGCTTCAGTGAAATCCGTTTGCAAATCGGAGTGATAGATTAGAATCGAGAGCCAACGGTAAGTTTTCTATGTTAAACCATTACACCATTGAAAAACTGGTTACGTTTGCAATCGAAAGAAAAATGACTATAGTTGAAGAGGTAATGGCCCCTAAACTATGTTCTGGGATGAAAGTTACAGCTTCAGTGAAATCCGTTTGCAAATCGGAGTGATAGATTAGAATCGAGAGCCAACGGTAAGTTTTCTATGTTAAACCATTACACCATTGAAAAACTGGTTACGTTTGCAATCGAAAGAAAAATGACTATAGTTGAAGAGGTAATGGCCCCTAAACTATGTTCTGGGATGAAAGTTACAGCTTCAGTGAAATCCGTTTGCAAATCGGAGTGATAGATTAGAATCGAGAGCCAACGGTAAGTTTTCTATGTTAAACCATTACACCATTGAAAAACTGGTTACGTTTGCAATCGAAAGAAAAATGACTATAGTTGAAGAGGTAATGGCCCCTAAACTATGTTCTGGGATGAAAGTTACAGCTTCAGTGAAATCCGTTTGCAAATCGGAGTGATAGATTAGAATCGAGAGCCAACGGTAAGTTTTCTATGTTAAACCATTACACCATTGAAAAACTGGTTACGTTTGCAATCGAAAGAAAAATGACTATAGTTGAAGAGGTAATGGCCCCTAAACTATGTTCTGGGATGAAAGTTACAGCTTCAGTGAAATCCGTTTGCAAATCGGAGTGATAGATTAGAATCGAGAGCCAACGGTAAGTTTTCTATGTTAAACCATTACACCATTGAAAAACTGGTTACGTTTGCAATCGAAAGAAAAATGACTATAGTTGAAGAGGTAATGGCCCCTAAACTATGTTCTGGGATGAAAGTTACAGGCTTCAGTGAAATCCGTTTGCAAATCGGAGTGATAGATTAGAATCGAGAGCCAACGATAAGTTTTCTATGTTAAACCATTACACCATTGAAAAACTGGTTACGTTTGCAATCGAAAGAAAAATGACTATAGTTGAAGAGGTAATGGCCCCTAAACTATGTTCTGGGATGAAAGTTACAGCTTCAGTGAAATCCGTTTGCAAATCGGAGTGATAGATTAGAATCGAGAGCCAACGGTAAGTTTTCTATGTTAAACCATTACACCATTGAAAAACTGGTTACGTTTGCAATCGAAAGAAAAATGACAATAGTTGAAGAGGTAATGGCCCCTAAACTATGTTCTGGGATGAAAGTTACAGCTTCAGTGAAATCCGTTTGCAAATCGGAGTGATAGATTAGAATCGAAAGCCAACGGTAAGTTTTCTATGTTAAACCATTACACCATTGAAAAACTGGTTACGTTTGCAATCGAAAGAAAAATGACTATAGTTGAAGAGGTAATGGCCCCTAAACTATGTTCTGGGATGAAAGTTACAGCTTCAGTGAAATCCGTTTGCAAATCGGAGTGATAGATTAGAATCGAGAGCCAACGGTAAGTTTTCTATGTTAAACCATTACACCATTGAAAAACTGGTTACGTTTGCAATCGAAAGAAAAATGACTATAGTTGAAGAGGTAATGGCTCCTAAACTATGTTCTGGGATGAAAGTTACAGCTTCAGTGAAATCCGTTTGCAAATCGGAGTGATAGATTAGAATCGAGAGCCAACGGTAAGTTTTCTATGTTAAACCATTACACCATTGAAAAACTGGTTACGTTTGCAATCGAAAGAAAAATGACTATAGTTGAAGAGGTAATGGCCCCTAAACTATGTTCTGGGATGAAAGTTACAGCTTCAGTGAAATCCGTTTGCAAATCGGAGTGATAGATTAGAATCGAGAGCCAACGGTAAGTTTTCTATGTTAAACCATTACACCATTGAAAAACTGGTTACGTTTGCAATCGAAAGAAAAATGACTATAGTTGAAGAGGTAATGGCCCCTAAACTATGTTCTGGGATGAAAGTTACAGCTTCAGTGAAATCCGTTTGCAAATCGGAGTGATAGATTAGAATCGAGAGCCAACGGTAAGTTTTCTATGTTAAACCATTACACCATTGAAAAACTGGTTACGTTTGCAATCGAAAGAAAAATGACTATAGTTGAAGAGGTAATGGCCCCTAAACTATGTTCTGGGATGAAAGTTACAGCTTCAGTGAAATCCGTTTGCAAATCGGAGTGATAGATTAGAATCGAGAGCCAACGGTAAGTTTTCTATGTTAAACCATTACACCATTGAAAAACTGGTTACGTTTGCAATCGAAAGAAAAATGACTATAGTTGAAGAGGTAATGGCCCCTAAACTATGTTCTGGGATGAAAGTTACAGCTTCAGTGAAATCCGTTTGCAAATCGGAGTGATAGATTAGAATCGAGAGCCAACGGTAAGTTTTCTATGTTAAACCATTACACCATTGAAAAACTGGTTACGTTTGCAATCGAAAGAAAAATGACTATAGTTGAAGAGGTAATGGCCCCTAAACTATGTTCTGGGATGAAAGTTACAGCTTCAGTGAAATCCGTTTGCAAATCGGAGTGATAGATTAGAATCGAGAGCCAACGGTAAGTTTTCTATGTTAAACCATTACACCATTGAAAAACTGGTTACGTTTGCAATCGAAAGAAAAATGACTATAGTTGAAGAGGTAATGGCCCCTAAACTATGTTCTGGGATGAAAGTTACAGCTTCAGTGAAATCCGTTTGCAAATCGGAGTGATAGATTAGAATCGAGAGCCAACGGTAAGTTTTCTATGTTAAACCATTACACCATTGAAAAACTGGTTACGTTTGCAATCGAAAGAAAAATGACTATAGTTGAAGAGGTAATGGCCCCTAAACTATGTTCTGGGATGAAAGTTACAGCTTCAGTGAAATCCGTTTGCAAATCGGAGTGATAGATTAGAATCGAGAGCCAACGGTAAGTTTTCTATGTTAAACCATTACACCATTGAAAAACTGGTTACGTTTGCAATCGAAAGAAAAATGACTATAGTTGAAGAGGTAATGGCCCCTAAACTATGTTCTGGGATGAAAGTTACAGCTTCAGTGAAATCCGTTTGCAAATCGGAGTGATAGATTAGAATCGAGAGCCAACGGTAAGTTTTCTATGTTAAACCATTACACCATTGAAAAACTGGTTACGTTTGCAATCGAAAGAAAAATGACTATAGTTGAAGAGGTAATGGCCCCTAAACTATGTTCTGGGATGAAAGTTACAGCTTCAGTGAAATCCGTTTGCAAATCGGAGTGATAGATTAGAATCGAGAGCCAACGGTAAGTTTTCTATGTTAAACCATTACACCATTGAAAAACTGGTTACGTTTGCAATCGAAAGAAAAATGACTATAGTTGAAGAGGTAATGGCCCCTAAACTATGTTCTGGGATGAAAGTTACAGCTTCAGTGAAATCCGTTTGCAAATCGGAGTGATAGATTAGAATCGAGAGCCAACGGTAAGTTTCTATGTTAAACCATTACACCATTGAAAAACTGGTTACGTTTGCAATCGAAAGAAAA